>NW_027485353.1:0-41410 GCF_050908995.1 Andrena cerasifolii
GGCACGTAACATTGGCCAAAATCTGGCTAAAATATTCAGAATGCACAAAATTACGCTTTGTAACAGGAGAACATGCCGTCGAAAGAGATGGCACAAAGTAACGTCTCCGGAGAGCAAATCAATGAGCGAGAAGTGGCGCAGATGTTTCGAGACAGTGACTGCTTAACGAAGAGACGCAGAATTTTCGAACGCCTCTTGAAAGGCCTGCGCCTCGTATTGGCAACGTTAAGGCGATGCCTTTGAAGCTGAAATTTATTATACCTCTTTCCACTTCATGTTCTCATGATATATTGGCCAAAATGAAGCGAAAATTTACAGAATGCACAAAATTGCGCTTTGTAACAGGAGAACATGCCGTCGAAAGTGATGGCACAAAGTAACGTCTTCGGAGAGCAAATCAAAGAGCGAGGAGTGGCACAGATATTTCGGGACAGTGATTGTTTAACGAAGAGACGCAGTATTTTCGAACGCCTCTTGAAAGGCCTGCGCCTCTTATTTGCAACTTTAAGGCGGTGCCTTTGAAGCTGAAATTTAGTATACCTCTTTCCACTTCATGTTCTCCTGATATATTGGCCCAAATCTGGTGAATATTTTCAGAATGCACAAAATTGGGCTTTGTAACAGGAGAACATGCCGTCGAAAGAGATGGCACAAAGTAACGTCTTCGGAGAGCAAATCAATGAGCGAGAAGTGGCGCAGATGTTTCGAGACAGTGACTGTTTAACGAAGAGACGCAGAATTTTCGAACGCCTCTTGAAAGGCCTGCGCCTCGTATTGGCAACTTTAAGGCGATGCCTTTGAAGCTGAAATTTAGTATACCTCTTTCCACGTCATGTTCTCCTGATATATTGGTGTTACGTTCGGAACGTAAAATTTTTCTTTTAAGTCAGGGTATGCATCAACAACGCCTAGCGTTATAGGAAATCCCTCGTTGATCATACTCCTGCCTATTAATT
Source organism: Andrena cerasifolii (assembly GCF_050908995.1). Taxonomy (NCBI): domain Eukaryota; kingdom Metazoa; phylum Arthropoda; class Insecta; order Hymenoptera; family Andrenidae; genus Andrena; species Andrena cerasifolii. The sequence goes on from NW_027485353.1 coordinate 957, forward strand.
AATAATATTTTTGATAGAACAAAAACCCCTTTTCTTGGAACGTCGTCGTCTCAACGTACTGCCGTCCCGCGATACAGATAAGGCGGTGCTGACGCAGCGGCGTTCTCACCAGAGAGTCGCGTTCGGAAAGACCCAGTGATTCTCCTTCTGTGCCGAATCCGTTTTATGTAAGCGGCAGGGTTGCGTTTCAACAATGCTTTGCAGCATTGTGGGAGAACCCTCGTTGAGCACACCTCTGACCGTCGCGTTAAACATTGTAACATAATCAGTAACGGCTACAGCGGGAATGCGCAGACTGGATCATTTCTTAGAAGACTGACGAAATTGTATGCTCTACATCCGGTGCAGGGAACCGCGCCTTCCCACGATCTTGTCGCATGTGTGAATTAGTAATTAATTAAAAATTGTTGTTAAAATTTGAATACCCAACACAATTTCTGATAGTCAAACGACTGTGGGATTCCCCTAGTCAGAAATTGTGTATATGAAATCATGAACATTAAGGGAGGACCTTTAGCTGTGCGAAATTGTATGTGAGACGTCATGTTTTCCTGTGAGTACGAATATTCCGTAAAGATTGATCATATATTTGAATCGGGAGTCTGATGGATGGACGTGAAAACGCACACACACACCGCCTCGTTAAGTAGACGGGCCCATGCATGGTCAAGCGATAAGATGCAGCGTAAGCTTTTTCGACGCGGACCCACCCTGGCCGCTGCCGAGAGCGTGAAGCTGCGGCACTCTGTGACGGTAAATCGTGAGGTGCGTGTCATTGGGATCCGCAAGTGTTTTAGAGCTAGAGTTCTCCGGTCTACTGTGTAACCGCGTGAAAGACTCGACTTTGCGAAACAAATATTCTAATAACTTCGAAACTATTTATTCTGTTAACGATTTAATCCAAATTTTTATTGTATCTACTAGTTAAAATTATTATTATTCAGTTTCATTTCATAATTCAACTCAGTACTATTCAAAACGATAACCAAGTGTGTGCGTGTTCGCGTTTCATCCTCTTTTCTGATTCAGGTTTATCAGCGACTCAGAACTACACAAGCTTCAAGGTTTATCAGCGACAAGAAATTATTTGAATCTCAAAAAGGAAATTTAAAACATATTGTCAATTAGATTATTGTGACTGTCTGGTGAGTTGCACATCTTATCTCTTTTTGTACACGAAAATACACCGTTATAATTAATTCGTACCTAACGATAATTTCTGACAGTCAAACGACTGTGGGATTCCCCTAGTCAGGAATTATACCTATTTCACAAACGTCTATTCTTTGTAAATTATTGATTGATTTGTTCATATTCAGTTCTGTTAAATGTTTTACATCCATTCATTATTTAATCATTAAAACTTTATTTACTATTAAATTCTACTCATAAATTACCTATCTGATTCCATTGAAAAGACCCGTACGGGACTAGAGCACCAACGATCCCAAAATCTACCCCTTATCCATCTGATAAGGTACTTAGACATTTAAAATTTAAATAATTGACTGTTACCAGTGCGGCGAGCCTCCTTGCCATTCTATACGTAACGATAGGAAATTCTGATAGTCTAACGACTGTGGGATATCCCTAATCAGAATTTGGCTATTTAAAACGCGCCGCTCGAACACTAAAAAGGCCGCGGCACGTAACATTGGCCAAAATCTGGCTAAAATATTCAGAATGCACAAAATTACGCTTTGTAACAGGAGAACATGCCGTCGAAAGAGATGGCACAAAGTAACGTCTCCGGAGAGCAAATCAATGAGCGAGAAGTGGCGCAGATGTTTCGAGACAGTGACTGCTTAACGAAGAGACGCAGAATTTTCGAACGCCTCTTGAAAGGCCTGCGCCTCGTATTGGCAACGTTAAGGCGATGCCTTTGAAGCTGAAATTTATTATACCTCTTTCCACTTCATGTTCTCATGATATATTGGCCAAAATGAAGCGAAAATTTACAGAATGCACAAAATTGGGCTTTGTAACAGGAGAACATGCCGTCGAAAGTGATGGCACAAAGTAACGTCTTCGGAGAGCAAATCAAAGAGCGAGGAGTGGCACAGATATTTCGGGACAGTGATTGTTTAACGAAGAGACGCAGTATTTTCGAACGCCTCTTGAAAGGCCTGCGCCTCTTATTTGCAACTTTAAGGCGGTGCCTTTGAAGCTGAAATTTAGTATACCTCTTTCCACTTCATGTTCTCCTGATATATTGGCCCAAATCTGGTGAATATTTTCAGAATGCACAAAATTGGGCTTTGTAACAGGAGAACATGCCGTCGAAAGAGATGGCACAAAGTAACGTCTTCGGAGAGCAAATCAATGAGCGAGAAGTGGCGCAGATGTTTCGAGACAGTGATTGTTTAACGAAGAGACGCAGAATTTTCGAACGCCTCTTGAAAGGCCTCCGCCTCGTATTGGCAACTTTAAGGCGATGCCTTTGAAGCTGAAATTTATTATACCTCTTTCCACTTCATGTTCTCCTGATATATTGGCCATAATCTGGCGAATATTTTCAGAATGCTCAAAATTGCACTATATAACAGTAGAACATGCCGTCGAAAGAGATGGCACAAAGTAACGTCTTCGGAGAGCAAATCAATGAGCGAGAAGTGGCGCAGATGTTTCGAGACAGTGATTGTTTAACGAAGAGACGCAGAATTTTCGAACGCCTCTTGAAAGGCCTGCGCCTCGTATTGGCAACTTTAAGGCGATGCCTTTGAAGCTGAAATTTATTATACCTCTTTCCACTTCATGTTCTCCTGATATATTGGCCATAATCTGGCGAATATTTTCAGAATGCTCAAAATTGCACTATGTAACAGTAGAACATGCCGTCGAAAGGGATGGCACAAAGTAACGTCTTCGGAGAGCAAATCAAAGAGCGAGGAGTGGCACAGATATTTCGGGACAGTGATTGTTTAACGAAGAGACGCAGAATTTTCGAACGCCTCTTGAAAGGCCTCCGCCTCGTATTGGCAACTTTAAGGCGATGCCTTTGAAGCTGAAATTTAGTATACCTCTTTCCACTTCATGTTCTCCTGATGTATTGGCCCAAATCTGGTGAATATTTTCAGAATGCACAAAATTGGGCTTTGTAACAGGAGAACATGCCGTCGAAAGAGATGGCACAAAGTATCGTCTCCGGAGAGCAAATCAATGAGCGAGAAGTGGCGCAGATGTTTCGAGGCAGTGAATGTTTAACGAAGAGACGCAGTATTTTCGAACGCCTTTTGAATGGCCTCCGCCTCTTATTTGCAACTTTAAGGCGATGCCTTTGAAGCTGAAATTTAGTATACCTCTTTCCACTTCATGTTCTCCTGATATATTGGCCAAAATTTGGCGAAAATTTTCAGAATGCACAAAATTGGGCTTTGTAACAGGAGAACATGCTGTCGAAAGAGATGGCACAAAGTAACGTCTCCGGAGAGCAAATCAATGAGCGAGAAGTGGCGCAGATATTTCGGGACAGTGATTGTTTAACGAAGAGACGCAGAATTTTCGAACGCCTCTTGAAAGGCCTCCGCCTCGTATTGGCAACTTTAAGGCGATGCCTTTGAAGCTGAAATTTAGTATACCTCTTTCCACTTCATGTTCTCCTGATGTATTGGCCCAAATCTGGTGAATATTTTCAGAATGCACAAAATTGGGCTTTGTAACAGGAGAACATGCCGTCGAAAGAGATGGCACAAAGTAACGTCTTCGGAGAGCAAATCAATGAGCGAGAAGTGGCGCAGATGTTTCGAGACAGTGATTGTTTAACGAAGAGACGCAGAATTTTCGAACGCCTCTTGAAAGGCCTCCGCCTCGTATTGGCAACTTTAAGGCGATGCCTTTGAAGCTGAAATTTATTATACCTCTTTCCACTTCATGTTCTCCTGATATATTGGCCATAATCTGGCGAATATTTTCAGAATGCTCAAAATTGCACTATGTAACAGTAGAACATGCCGTCGAAAGAGATGGCACAAAGTAACGTGTCCGGAGAGCAAATCAAAGAGCGAGAAGTGGCGCAGATGTTTCGAGACAGTGACTGCTTAACGAAGAGACGCAGAATTTTCGAACGCCTCTTGAAAGGCCTCCGCCTCGTATTGGCAACTTTAAGGCGATGCCTATGAAGCTGAAATTTAGTATACCTCTTTTCACTTCGTGTTCTCCTGATATATTGGCCATAATCTGGCGAATATTTTCAGAATGCTCAAAATTGCACTTTGTAAGAGCAGAATATGCCGTCGAAAGAGATGGCAAAAAGTAACGTCTCCGGAGAGCAAATCAAAGAGCGAGAAGTGGCGCAGATGTTTCGAGACAGTGACTGCTTAACGAAGAGACGCAGTATTTTCGAATGCCTCTTGAAAGGCCTGCGCCTGTAATTTGCAACTTTAAGGCGATGCCTTTGAAGCTGAAATTTAGTATACCTCTTTCCACTTCATGTTCTCCTGATATATTGGCCAAAATCTGGCTAAAATATTCAGAATGCACAAAATTACGCTTTGTAACAGGAGAACATGCCGTCGGAAGAGATGGCACAAAGTAACGTCTCCGGAGAGCAAATCAACGAGCGAGAAGTGGCGCAGATGTTTCGAGACAGTGACTGCTTAACGAAGAGACGCAGAATTTTCGAACGCCTCTTGAAAGGCCTGCGCCTCGTATTGGCAACGTTAAGGCGATGCCTTTGAAGCTGAAATTTATTATACCTCTTTCCACTTCATGTTCTCCTGATACATTGGCCAAAATTTGGCGAAAATTTACAGAATGCACAAAATTGGGCTTTGTAACTGGAGAACATGCCGTCGAAAGAGATGGCACAAAGTTACGTCTCCGGAGAGCAAATCAAAGTGCGAGAAATGGCGCAGATGTTTCGAGACAGTGACTGCTTAACGAAGAGACGCAGAATTTTCGAACGCCTCTTGAAAGGCCTGCGCCTCGTATTGGCAACTTTAAGGCGATGCCTTTGAAGCTGAAATTTAGTATACCTCTTTCCACTTCATGTTCTCCTGATGTATTGGCCCAAATCTGGTGAATATTTTCAGAATGCACAAAATTGGGCTTTGTAACAGGAGAATATGCCGTCGAAAGAGATGGCAAAAAGTAACGTCTCCGGAGAGCAAATCAAAGAGCGAGAAGTGGCGCAGATGTTTCGAGACAGTGACTGCTTAACGAAGAGACGCAGTATTTTCGAATGCCTCTTGAAAGGCCTGCGCCTGTAATTTGCAACTTTAAGGCGATGCCTTTGAAGCTGAAATTTAGTATACCTCTTTCCACTTCATGTTCTCATGATATATTGGCCAAAATCTGGCGAAAATTTTCAGAATGCACAAAATTACGCTTTGTAACAGGAGAACATGCCGTCGAAAGGGATGGCACAAAGTAACGTCTCCGGAGAGCAAATCAAAGAGCGAGAAGTGGCGCAGATGTTTCGAGACAGTGACTGCTTAACGAAGAGACGCAGAATTTTCGAACGCCTCTTGAAAGGCCTGCGCCTCGTATTGGCAACGTTAAGGCGATGCCTTAGAAGCTGAAATTTATTATACCTCTTTCCACTTCATGTTCTCCTGATACATTGGCCAAAATTTGGCGAAAATTTACAGAATGCACAAAATTGGGCTTTGTAACTGGAGAACATGCCGTCGAAAGATATGGCACAAAGTTACGTCTCCGGACAGCAAATCAAAGTGCGAGAAATGGCGCAGATGTTTCGAGACAGTGACTGTTTAACGAAGAGACGCAGAATTTTCGAACGCCTCTTGAAAGGCCTGCGCCTCTTATTTGCAACTTTAAGGCGATGCCTTTGAAGCTGAAATTTAGTATACCTCTTTCCACTTCATGTTCTCCTGATATATTGGCCAAAATCTGGCTAAAATTTTCAGAGTGCACAAAATTACGCTTTGTAACAGGAGAACATGCCGTCGAAAGAGGTGGCACAAAGTAACGTCTCCGGAGAGCAAATCAATGAGCGAGAAGTGGCGCAGATGTTTCTAGACAGTGACTGTTTAACGAAGAGACGCAGTATTTTCGAACGCCTCTTGAAAGGCCTCCGCCTCTTATTTGCAACTTTAAGGCGATGCCTTTGAAGCTGAAATTTAGTATACCTCTTTCCACTTCATGTTCTCCTGATATATTGGCTAAAATTTGGCGAAACTTTTCAGAATGCACAAAATTGGGCTTTGTAACAGGAGAACATGCTGTCGAAAGAGATGGCACAAAGTAACGTCTCCGGAGAGCAAATCAAAGAGCGAGAAGTGGCGCAGATGTTTCGAGACAGTGACTGCTTAACGAAGAGACGCAGAATTTTCGAACGCCTCTTGAAAGGCCTCCGCCTCGTATTGGCAACTTTAAGGCGATGCCTTTGAAGCTGAAATTTAGTATACCTCTTTCCACTTCATGTTCTCCTGATATATTGGCCAAAATCTGGCTAAAATATTCAGAATGCACAAAATTACGCTTTGTAACAGGAGAACATGCCGTCGGAAGAGATGGCACAAAGTAACGTCTCCGGAGAGCAAATCAAAGAGCGAGAAGTGGCGCAGATGTTTCGAGACAGTGACTGCTTAACGAAGAGACGCAGAATTTTCGAACGCCTCTTGAAAGGCCTGCGCCTCTTATTTGCAACTTTAAGGCGATGCCTTTGAAGCTGAAATTTAGTATACCTCTTTCCACTTCATGTTCTCCTGATATATTGGCCAAAAGCTGGCTAAAATATTCAGAATGCACAAAATTACGCTTTGTAACAGGAGAACATGCCGTCGGAAGAGATGGCACAAAGTAACGTCTCCGGAGAGCAAATCAATGAGCGAGAAGTGGCGCAGATGTTTCGAGACAGTGACTGCTTAACGAAGAGACGCAGAATTTTCGAACGCCTCTTGAAAGGCCTGCGCCTCGTATTGGCAACGTTAAGGCGATGCCTTAGAAGCTGAAATTTATTATACCTCTTTCCACTTCATGTTCTCCTGATACATTGGCCAAAATTTGGCGAAAATTTACAGAATGCACAAAATTGGGCTTTGTAACTGGAGAACATGCCGTCGAAAGATATGGCACAAAGTTACGTCTCCGGAGAGCAAATCAAAGTGCGAGAAATGGCGCAGATGTTTCGAGACAGTGACTGTTTAACGAAGAGACGCAGAATTTTGGAACGCCTCTTGAAAGGCCTGCGCCTCTTATTTGCAACTTTAAGGCGATGCCTTTGAAGCTGAAATTTAGTATACCTCTTTCCACTTCATGTTCTCCTGATATATTGGCTAAAATTTGGCGAAACTTTTCAGAATGCACAAAATTGGGCTTTGTAACAGGAGAACATGCTGTCGAAAGAGATGGCACAAAGTAACGTCTCCGGAGAGCAAATCAAAGAGCGAGAAGTGGCGCAGATGTTTCGAGACAGTGACTGCTTAACGAAGAGACGCAGAATTTTCGAACGCCTCTTGAAAGGCCTGCGCCTCGTATTGGCAACGTTAAGGCGATGCCTTAGAAGCTGAAATTTATTATACCTCTTTCCACTTCATGTTCTCCTGATACATTGGCCAAAATTTGGCGAAAATTTACAGAATGCACAAAATTGGGCTTTGTAACTGGAGAACATGCCGTCGAAAGATATGGCACAAAGTTACGTCTCCGGAGAGCAAATCAAAGTGCGAGAAATGGCGCAGATGTTTCGAGACAGTGACTGTTTAACGAAGAGACGCAGAATTTTCGAACGCCTCTTGAAAGGCCTGCGCCTCTTATTTGCAACTTTAAGGCGATGCCTTTGAAGCTGAAATTTAGTATACCTCTTTCCACTTCATGTTCTCCTGATATATTGGCCAAAATCTGGCTAAAATTTTCAGAGTGCACAAAATTACGCTTTGTAACAGGAGAACATGCCGTCGAAAGAGGTGGCACAAAGTAACGTCTCCGGAGAGCAAATCAATGAGCGAGAAGTGGCGCAGATGTTTCTAGACAGTGACTGTTTAACGAAGAGACGCAGTATTTTCGAACGCCTCTTGAAACGCCTCCGCCTCTTATTTGCAACTTTAAGGCGATGCCTTTGAAGCTGAAATTTAGTATACCTCTTTCCACTTCATGTTCTCCTGATATATTGGCTAAAATTTGGCGAAACTTTTCAGAATGCACAAAATTGGGCTTTGTAACAGGAGAACATGCTGTCGAAAGAGATGGCACAAAGTAACGTCTCCGGAGAGCAAATCAAAGAGCGAGAAGTGGCGCAGATGTTTCGAGACAGTGACTGCTTAACGAAGAGACGCAGAATTTTCGAACGCCTCTTGAAAGGCCTGCGCCTCGTATTGGCAACGTTAAGGCGATGCCTTAGAAGCTGAAATTTAGTATACCTCTTTCCACTTCATGTTCTCCTGATACATTGGCCAAAAGCTGGCTAAAATATTCAGAATGCACAAAATTACGCTTTGTAACAGGAGAACATGCCGTCGGAAGAGATGGCACAAAGTAACGTCTCCGGAGAGCAAATCAAAGTGCGAGAAATGGCGCAGATGTTTCGAGACAGTGACTGCTTAACGAAGAGACGCAGAATTTTCGAACGCCTCTTGAAAGGCCTGCGCCTCGTATTGGCAACGTTAAGGCGATGCCTTAGAAGCTGAAATTTATTATACCTCTTTCCACTTCATGTTCTCCTGATACATTGGCCAAAATTTGGCGAAAATTTACAGAATGCACAAAATTGGGCTTTGTAACTGGAGAACATGCCGTCGAAAGATATGGCACAAAGTTACGTCTCCGGAGAGCAAATCAAAGTGCGAGAAATGGCGCAGATGTTTCGAGACAGTGACTGTTTAACGAAGAGACGCAGAATTTTCGAACGCCTCTTGAAAGGCCTGCGCCTCTTATTTGCAACTTTAAGGCGATGCCTTTGAAGCTGAAATTTAGTATACCTCTTTCCACTTCATGTTCTCCTGATATATTGGCCAAAATCTGGCTAAAATTTTCAGAGTGCACAAAATTACGCTTTGTAACAGGAGAACATGCCGTCGAAAGAGGTGGCACAAAGTAACGTCTCCGGAGAGCAAATCAATGAGCGAGAAGTGGCGCAGATGTTTCTAGACAGTGACTGTTTAACGAAGAGACGCAGTATTTTCGAACGCCTCTTGAAACGCCTCCGCCTCTTATTTGCAACTTTAAGGCGATGCCTTTGAAGCTGAAATTTAGTATACCTCTTTCCACTTCATGTTCTCCTGATATATTGGCTAAAATTTGGCGAAACTTTTCAGAATGCACAAAATTGGGCTTTGTAACAGGAGAACATGCTGTCGAAAGAGATGGCACAAAGTAACGTCTCCGGAGAGCAAATCAAAGAGCGAGAAGTGGCGCAGATGTTTCGAGACAGTGACTGCTTAACGAAGAGACGCAGAATTTTCGAACGCCTCTTGAAAGGCCTGCGCCTCTTATTTGCAACTTTAAGGCGATGCCTTTGAAGCTGAAATTTAGTATACCTCTTTCCACTTCATGTTCTCCTGATATATTGGCCAAAATCTGGCTAAAATATTCAGAATGCACAAAATTACGCTTTGTAACAGGAGAACATGCCGTCGGAAGAGATGGCACAAAGTAACGTCTCCGGAGAGCAAATCAATGAGCGAGAAGTGGCGCAGATGTTTCGAGACAGTGACTGCTTAACGAAGAGACGCAGAATTTTCGAACGCCTCTTGAAAGGCCTGCGCCTCGTATTGGCAACGTTAAGGCGATGCCTTAGAAGCTGAAATTTATTATACCTCTTTCCACTTCATGTTCTCCTGATACATTGGCCAAAATTTGGCGAAAATTTACAGAATGCACAAAATTGGGCTTTGTAACTGGAGAACATGCCGTCGAAAGATATGGCACAAAGTTACGTCTCCGGAGAGCAAATCAAAGTGCGAGAAATGGCGCAGATGTTTCGAGACAGTGACTGTTTAACGAAGAGACGCAGAATTTTGGAACGCCTCTTGAAAGGCCTGCGCCTCTTATTTGCAACTTTAAGGCGATGCCTTTGAAGCTGAAATTTAGTATACCTATTTCCACTTCATGTTCTCCTGATATATTGGCCAAAATCTGGCTAAAATATTCAGAATGCACAAAATTACGCTCTGTAACAGGAGAACATGCCGTCGGAAGGGATGGCACAATGTAACGTCTCCGGAGAGCAAATCAATGAGCGAGAAGTGGCGCAGATGTTTCGAGACAGTGACTGCTTAACGAAGAGACGCAGAATTTTCGAACGCCTCTTGAAAGGCCTGCGCCTCGTATTGGCAACTTTAAGGCGATGCCTTTGAAGCTGAAATTTAGTATACCTCTTTCCACTTCATGTTCTCATGATATATTGGCCAAAATCTGGCTAAAATTTTCAGAATGCACAAAATTACGCTTTGTAACAGGAGAACATGCCGTCGAAAGAGGTGGCACAAAGTAACGTCTCCGGAGAGCAAATCAATGAGCGAGAAGTGGCGCAGATATTTCTAGACAGTGACTGTTTAACGAAGAGACGCAGTATTTTCGAACGCCTCTTGAAAGGCCTCCGCCTCTTATTTGCAACTTTAAGGCGATGCCTTTGAAGCTGAAATTTAGTATACCTCTTTCCACTTCATGTTCTCCTGATATATTGGCTAAAATTTGGCGAAACTTTTCAGGATGCACAAAATTGGGCTTTGTAACAGGAGAACATGCTGTCGAAAGAGATGGCACAAAGTAACGTCTCCGGAGAGCAAATCAAAGAGCGAGAAGTGGCGCAGATGTTTCGAGACAGTGACTGCTTAACGAAGAGACGCAGTATTTTCGAATGCCTCTTGAAAGGCCTGCGCCTGTAATTTGCAACTTTAAGGCGATGCCTTTGAAGCTGAAATTTAGTATACCTCTTTCCACTTCATGTTCTCCTGATATATTGGCCAAAATCTGGCTAAAATATTCAGAATGCACAAAATTACGCTTTGTAACAGGAGAACATGCCGTCGGAAGAGATGGCACAAAGTAACGTCTCCGGAGAGCAAATCAACGAGCGAGAAGTGGCGCAGATGTTTCGAGACAGTGACTGCTTAACGAAGAGACGCAGTATTTTCGAACGCCTCTTGAAAGGCCTCCGCCTCTTATTTGCAACTTTAAGGCGATGCCTTTGAAGCTGAAATTTAGTATACCTCTTTCCACTTCATGTTCTCCTGATATATTGGCTAAAATTTGGCGAAACTTTTCAGGATGCACAAAATTGGGCTTTGTAACAGGAGAACATGCTGTCGAAAGAGATGGCACAAAGTAACGTCTCCGGAGAGCAAATCAAAGAGCGAGAAGTGGCGCAGATGTTTCGAGACAGTGACTGCTTAACGAAGAGACGCAGAATTTTCGAACGCCTCTTGAAAGGCCTGCGCCTCTTATTTGCAACTTTAAGGCGATGCCTTTGAAGCTGAAATTTAGTATACCTCTTTCCACTTCATGTTCTCCTGATATATTGGCCAAAAGCTGGCTAAAATATTCAGAATGCACAAAATTACGCTTTGTAACAGGAGAACATGCCGTCGGAAGAGATGGCACAAAGTAACGTCTCCGGAGAGCAAATCAATGAGCGAGAAGTGGCGCAGATGTTTCGAGACAGTGACTGCTTAACGAAGAGACGCAGAATTTTCGAACGCCTCTTGAAAGGCCTGCGCCTCGTATTGGCAACGTTAAGGCGATGCCTTAGAAGCTGAAATTTATTATACCTCTTTCCACTTCATGTTCTCCTGATACATTGGCCAAAATTTGGCGAAAATTTACAGAATGCACAAAATTGGGCTTTGTAACTGGAGAACATGCCGTCGAAAGATATGGCACAAAGTTACGTCTCCGGAGAGCAAATCAAAGTGCGAGAAATGGCGCAGATGTTTCGAGACAGTGACTGTTTAACGAAGAGACGCAGAATTTTGGAACGCCTCTTGAAAGGCCTGCGCCTCTTATTTGCAACTTTAAGGCGATGCCTTTGAAGCTGAAATTTAGTATACCTATTTCCACCTCATGTTCTCCTGATATATTGGCCAAAATCTGGCTAAAATATTCAGAATGCACAAAATTACGCTTTGTAACAGGAGAACATGCCGTCGAAAGAGGTGGCACAAAGTAACGTCTCCGGAGAGCAAATCAATGAGCGAGAAGTGGCGCAGATGTTTCTAGACAGTGACTGTTTAACGAAGAGACGCAGTATTTTCGAACGCCTCTTGAAACGCCTCCGCCTCTTATTTGCAACTTTAAGGCGATGCCTTTGAAGCTGAAATTTAGTATACCTCTTTCCACTTCATTTTCTCCTGATATATTGGCCAAAATCTGGCGAAAATTTCGAGAATACACAAAATTGGGCTTTGTAACAGGACAACATGCCGTCGAAAGAGATGGCACAAAGTAACGTCTCCTGGAGAGCAAATCAAAAAGCTGAGAAGTGGCGCAGGATGTTTCGAGACAGTGACTGTTTAACGAAGAGACGCAGAATTTTCGAACGCCTCTTGAAAGGCCTGCGCCTCGTATTGGCAACTTTAAGGCGATGCCTTAGAAGCTGAAATTTAGTATACCTCTTTCCACTTCATGTTCTCCTGATACATTGGCCAAAAGCTGGCTAAAATATTCAGAATGCACAAAATTACGCTTTGTAACAGGAGAACATGCCGTCGGAAGAGATGGCACAAAGTAACGTCTCCGGAGAGCAAATCAAAGTGCGAGAAATGGCGCAGATGTTTCGAGACAGTGACTGCTTAACGAAGAGACGCAGAATTTTCGAACGCCTCTTGAAAGGCCTGCGCCTCGTATTGGCAACGTTAAGGCGATGCCTTAGAAGCTGAAATTTATTATACCTCTTTCCACTTCATGTTCTCCTGATACATTGGCCAAAATTTGGCGAAAATTTACAGAATGCACAAAATTGGGCTTTGTAACTGGAGAACATGCCGTCGAAAGATATGGCACAAAGTTACGTCTCCGGAGAGCAAATCAAAGTGCGAGAAATGGCGCAGATGTTTCGAGACAGTGACTGTTTAACGAAGAGACGCAGAATTTTCGAACGCCTCTTGAAAGGCCTCCGCCTCTTATTTGCAACTTTAAGGCGATGCCTTTGAAGCTGAAATTTAGTATACCTCTTTCCACTTCATGTTCTCCTGATATATTGGCTAAAATTTGGCGAAACTTTTCAGAATGCACAAAATTGGGCTTTGTAACAGGAGAACATGCTGTCGAAAGAGATGGCACAAAGTAACGTCTCCGGAGAGCAAATCAAAGAGCGAGAAGTGGCGCAGATGTTTCGAGACAGTGACTGTTTAACGAAGAGACGCAGTATTTTCGAACGCCTCTTGAAACGCCTCCGCCTCTTATTTGCAACTTTAAGGCGATGCCTTTGAAGCTGAAATTTAGTATACCTCTTTCCACTTCATGTTCTCCTGATATATTGGCTAAAATTTGGCGAAACTTTTCAGAATGCACAAAATTGGGCTTTGTAACAGGAGAACATGCTGTCGAAAGAGATGGCACAAAGTAACGTCTCCGGAGAGCAAATCAAAGAGCGAGAAGTGGCGCAGATGTTTCGAGACAGTGACTGCTTAACGAAGAGACGCAGAATTTTCGAACGCCTCTTGAAAGGCCTGCGCCTCTTATTTGCAACTTTAAGGCGATGCCTTTGAAGCTGAAATTTAGTATACCTCTTTCCACTTCATGTTCTCCTGATATATTGGCCAAAAGCTGGCTAAAATATTCAGAATGCACAAAATTACGCTTTGTAACAGGAGAACATGCCGTCGGAAGAGATGGCACAAAGTAACGTCTCCGGAGAGCAAATCAATGAGCGAGAAGTGGCGCAGATGTTTCGAGACAGTGACTGCTTAACGAAGAGACGCAGAATTTTCGAACGCCTCTTGAAAGGCCTGCGCCTCGTATTGGCAACGTTAAGGCGATGCCTTAGAAGCTGAAATTTATTATACCTCTTTCCACTTCATGTTCTCCTGATACATTGGCCAAAATTTGGCGAAAATTTACAGAATGCACAAAATTGGGCTTTGTAACTGGAGAACATGCCGTCGAAAGATATGGCACAAAGTTACGTCTCCGGAGAGCAAATCAAAGTGCGAGAAATGGCGCAGATGTTTCGAGACAGTGACTGTTTAACGAAGAGACGCAGAATTTTGGAACGCCTCTTGAAAGGCCTGCGCCTCTTATTTGCAACTTTAAGGCGATGCCTTTGAAGCTGAAATTTAGTATACCTATTTCCACTTCATGTTCTCCTGATATATTGGCCAAAATCTGGCTAAAATATTCAGAATGCACAAAATTACGCTCTGTAACAGGAGAACATGCCGTCGGAAGGGATGGCACAATGTAACGTCTCCGGAGAGCAAATCAATGAGCGAGAAGTGGCGCAGATGTTTCGAGACAGTGACTGCTTAACGAAGAGACGCAGAATTTTCGAACGCCTCTTGAAAGGCCTGCGCCTCGTATTGGCAACTTTAAGGCGATGCCTTTGAAGCTGAAATTTAGTATACCTCTTTCCACTTCATGTTCTCATGATATATTGGCCAAAATCTGGCTAAAATTTTCAGAATGCACAAAATTACGCTTTGTAACAGGAGAACATGCCGTCGAAAGAGGTGGCACAAAGTAACGTCTCCGGAGAGCAAATCAATGAGCGAGAAGTGGCGCAGATATTTCTAGACAGTGACTGTTTAACGAAGAGACGCAGTATTTTCGAACGCCTCTTGAAAGGCCTCCGCCTCTTATTTGCAACTTTAAGGCGATGCCTTTGAAGCTGAAATTTAGTATACCTCTTTCCACTTCATGTTCTCCTGATATATTGGCTAAAATTTGGCGAAACTTTTCAGGATGCACAAAATTGGGCTTTGTAACAGGAGAACATGCTGTCGAAAGAGATGGCACAAAGTAACGTCTCCGGAGAGCAAATCAAAGAGCGAGAAGTGGCGCAGATGTTTCGAGACAGTGACTGCTTAACGAAGAGACGCAGTATTTTCGAATGCCTCTTGAAAGGCCTGCGCCTGTAATTTGCAACTTTAAGGCGATGCCTTTGAAGCTGAAATTTAGTATACCTCTTTCCACTTCATGTTCTCCTGATATATTGGCCAAAATCTGGCTAAAATATTCAGAATGCACAAAATTACGCTTTGTAACAGGAGAACATGCCGTCGGAAGAGATGGCACAAAGTAACGTCTCCGGAGAGCAAATCAACGAGCGAGAAGTGGCGCAGATGTTTCGAGACAGTGACTGCTTAACGAAGAGACGCAGTATTTTCGAACGCCTCTTGAAAGGCCTCCGCCTCTTATTTGCAACTTTAAGGCGATGCCTTTGAAGCTGAAATTTAGTATACCTCTTTCCACTTCATGTTCTCCTGATATATTGGCTAAAATTTGGCGAAACTTTTCAGGATGCACAAAATTGGGCTTTGTAACAGGAGAACATGCTGTCGAAAGAGATGGCACAAAGTAACGTCTCCGGAGAGCAAATCAAAGAGCGAGAAGTGGCGCAGATGTTTCGAGACAGTGACTGCTTAACGAAGAGACGCAGAATTTTCGAACGCCTCTTGAAAGGCCTGCGCCTCTTATTTGCAACTTTAAGGCGATGCCTTTGAAGCTGAAATTTAGTATACCTCTTTCCACTTCATGTTCTCCTGATATATTGGCCAAAAGCTGGCTAAAATATTCAGAATGCACAAAATTACGCTTTGTAACAGGAGAACATGCCGTCGGAAGAGATGGCACAAAGTAACGTCTCCGGAGAGCAAATCAATGAGCGAGAAGTGGCGCAGATGTTTCGAGACAGTGACTGCTTAACGAAGAGACGCAGAATTTTCGAACGCCTCTTGAAAGGCCTGCGCCTCGTATTGGCAACGTTAAGGCGATGCCTTAGAAGCTGAAATTTATTATACCTCTTTCCACTTCATGTTCTCCTGATACATTGGCCAAAATTTGGCGAAAATTTACAGAATGCACAAAATTGGGCTTTGTAACTGGAGAACATGCCGTCGAAAGATATGGCACAAAGTTACGTCTCCGGAGAGCAAATCAAAGTGCGAGAAATGGCGCAGATGTTTCGAGACAGTGACTGTTTAACGAAGAGACGCAGAATTTTGGAACGCCTCTTGAAAGGCCTGCGCCTCTTATTTGCAACTTTAAGGCGATGCCTTTGAAGCTGAAATTTAGTATACCTATTTCCACCTCATGTTCTCCTGATATATTGGCCAAAATCTGGCTAAAATATTCAGAATGCACAAAATTACGCTCTGTAACAGGAGAACATGCCGTCGGAAGGGATGGCACAATGTAACGTCTCCGGAGAGCAAATCAATGAGCGAGAAGTGGCGCAGATGTTTCGAGACAGTGACTGCTTAACGAAGAGACGCAGAATTTTCGAACGCCTCTTGAAAGGCCTGCGCCTCGTATTGGCAACTTTAAGGCGATGCCTTTGAAGCTGAAATTTAGTATACCTCTTTCCACTTCATGTTCTCATGATATATTGGCTAAAATTTGGCGAAACTTTTCAGGATGCACAAAATTGGGCTTTGTAACAGGAGAACATGCTGTCGAAAGAGATGGCACAAAGTAACGTCTCCGGAGAGCAAATCAAAGAGCGAGAAGTGGCGCAGATGTTTCGAGACAGTGACTGCTTAACGAAGAGACGCAGAATTTTCGAACGCCTCTTGAAAGGCCTCCGCCTCGTATTGGCAACTTTAAGGCGATGCCTATGAAGCTGAAATTTAGTATACCTCTTTTCACTTCGTGTTCTCCTGATATATTGGCCATAATCTGGCGAATATTTTCAGAATGCTCAAAATTGCACTTTGTAAGAGCAGAATATGCCGTCGAAAGAGATGGCAAAAAGTAACGTCTCCGGAGAGCAAATCAAAGAGCGAGAAGTGGCGCAGATGTTTCGAGACAGTGACTGCTTAACGAAGAGACGCAGTATTTTCGAATGCCTCTTGAAAGGCCTGCGCCTGTAATTTGCAACTTTAAGGCGATGCCTTTGAAGCTGAAATTTAGTATACCTCTTTCCACTTCATGTTCTCCTGATATATTGGCCAAAATCTGGCTAAAATATTCAGAATGCACAAAATTACGCTTTGTAACAGGAGAACATGCCGTCGGAAGAGATGGCACAAAGTAACGTCTCCGGAGAGCAAATCAACGAGCGAGAAGTGGCGCAGATGTTTCGAGACAGTGACTGCTTAACGAAGAGACGCAGAATTTTCGAACGCCTCTTGAAAGGCCTGCGCCTCGTATTGGCAACGTTAAGGCGATGCCTTTGAAGCTGAAATTTATTATACCTCTTTCCACTTCATGTTCTCCTGATACATTGGCCAAAATTTGGCGAAAATTTACAGAATGCACAAAATTCGGCTTTGTAACTGGAGAACATGCCGTCGAAAGAGATGGCACAAAGTTACGTCTCCGGAGAGCAAATCAAAGTGCGAGAAATGGCGCAGATGTTTCGAGACAGTGACTGCTTAACGAAGAGACGCAGAATTTTCGAACGCCTCTTGAAAGGCCTGCGCCTCGTATTGGCAACTTTAAGGCGATGCCTTTGAAGCTGAAATTTAGTATACCTCTTTCCACTTCATGTTCTCCTGATGTATTGGCCCAAATCTGGTGAATATTTTCAGAATGCACAAAATTGGGCTTTGTAACAGGAGAATATGCCGTCGAAAGAGATGGCAAAAAGTAACGTCTCCGGAGAGCAAATCAAAGAGCGAGAAGTGGCGCAGATGTTTCGAGACAGTGACTGCTTAACGAAGAGACGCAGTATTTTCGAATGCCTCTTGAAAGGCCTGCGCCTGTAATTTGCAACTTTAAGGCGATGCCTTTGAAGCTGAAATTTAGTATACCTCTTTCCACTTCATGTTCTCATGATATATTGGCCAAAATCTGGCGAAAATTTTCAGAATGCACAAAATTACGCTTTGTAACAGGAGAACATGCCGTCGAAAGGGATGGCACAAAGTAACGTCTCCGGAGAGCAAATCAAAGAGCGAGAAGTGGCGCAGATGTTTCGAGACAGTGACTGCTTAACGAAGAGACGCAGAATTTTCGAACGCCTCTTGAAAGGCCTGCGCCTCGTATTGGCAACGTTAAGGCGATGCCTTAGAAGCTGAAATTTATTATACCTCTTTCCACTTCATGTTCTCCTGATACATTGGCCAAAATTTGGCGAAAATTTACAGAATGCACAAAATTGGGCTTTGTAACTGGAGAACATGCCGTCGAAAGATATGGCACAAAGTTACGTCTCCGGACAGCAAATCAAAGTGCGAGAAATGGCGCAGATGTTTCGAGAGAGTGACTGTTTAACGAAGAGACGCAGAATTTTCGAACGCCTCTTGAAAGGCCTGCGCCTCTTATTTGCAACTTTAAGGCGATGCCTTTGAAGCTGAAATTTAGTATACCTCTTTCCACTTCATGTTCTCCTGATATATTGGCCAAAATCTGGCTAAAATTTTCAGAGTGCACAAAATTACGCTTTGTAACAGGAGAACATGCCGTCGAAAGAGGTGGCACAAAGTAACGTCTCCGGAGAGCAAATCAATGAGCGAGAAGTGGCGCAGATGTTTCTAGACAGTGACTGTTTAACGAAGAGACGCAGTATTTTCGAACGCCTCTTGAAAGGCCTCCGCCTCTTATTTGCAACTTTAAGGCGATGCCTTTGAAGCTGAAATTTAGTATACCTCTTTCCACTTCATGTTCTCCTGATATATTGGCTAAAATTTGGCGAAACTTTTCAGAATGCACAAAATTGGGCTTTGTAACAGGAGAACATGCTGTCGAAAGAGATGGCACAAAGTAACGTCTCCGGAGAGCAAATCAAAGAGCGAGAAGTGGCGCAGATGTTTCGAGACAGTGACTGCTTAACGAAGAGACGCAGAATTTTCGAACGCCTCTTGAAAGGCCTCCGCCTCGTATTGGCAACTTTAAGGCGATGCCTTTGAAGCTGAAATTTAGTATACCTCTTTCCACTTCATGTTCTCCTGATATATTGGCCAAAATCTGGCTAAAATATTCAGAATGCACAAAATTACGCTTTGTAACAGGAGAACATGCCGTCGGAAGAGATGGCACAAAGTAACGTCTCCGGAGAGCAAATCAAAAAGCGAGAAGTGGCGCAGATGTTTCGAGACAGTGACTGCTTAACGAAGAGACGCAGAATTTTCGAACGCCTCTTGAAAGGCCTGCGCCTCTTATTTGCAACTTTAAGGCGATGCCTTTGAAGCTGAAATTTAGTATACCTCTTTCCACTTCATGTTCTCCTGATATATTGGCCAAAAGCTGGCTAAAATATTCAGAATGCACAAAATTACGCTTTGTAACAGGAGAACATGCCGTCGGAAGAGATGGCACAAAGTAACGTCTCCGGAGAGCAAATCAATGAGCGAGAAGTGGCGCAGATGTTTCGAGACAGTGACTGCTTAACGAAGAGACGCAGAATTTTCGAACGCCTCTTGAAAGGCCTGCGCCTCGTATTGGCAACGTTAAGGCGATGCCTTAGAAGCTGAAATTTATTATACCTCTTTCCACTTCATGTTCTCCTGATACATTGGCCAAAATTTGGCGAAAATTTACAGAATGCACAAAATTGGGCTTTGTAACTGGAGAACATGCCGTCGAAAGATATGGCACAAAGTTACGTCTCCGGAGAGCAAATCAAAGTGCGAGAAATGGCGCAGATGTTTCGAGACAGTGACTGTTTAACGAAGAGACGCAGAATTTTCGAACGCCTCTTGAAAGGCCTGCGCCTCTTATTTGCAACTTTAAGGCGATGCCTTTGAAGCTGAAATTTAGTATACCTCTTTCCACTTCATGTTCTCCTGATATATTGGCTAAAATTTGGCGAAACTTTTCAGAATGCACAAAATTGGGCTTTGTAACAGGAGAACATGCTGTCGAAAGAGATGGCACAAAGTAACGTCTCCGGAGAGCAAATCAAAGAGCGAGAAGTGGCGCAGATGTTTCGAGACAGTGACTGCTTAACGAAGAGACGCAGAATTTTCGAACGCCTCTTGAAAGGCCTGCGCCTCGTATTGGCAACGTTAAGGCGATGCCTTAGAAGCTGAAATTTATTATACCTCTTTCCACTTCATGTTCTCCTGATACATTGGCCAAAATTTGGCGAAAATTTACAGAATGCACAAAATTGGGCTTTGTAACTGGAGAACATGCCGTCGAAAGATATGGCACAAAGTTACGTCTCCGGAGAGCAAATCAAAGTGCGAGAAATGGCGCAGATGTTTCGAGACAGTGACTGTTTAACGAAGAGACGCAGAATTTTCGAACGCCTCTTGAAAGGCCTGCGCCTCTTATTTGCAACTTTAAGGCGATGCCTTTGAAGCTGAAATTTAGTATACCTCTTTCCACTTCATGTTCTCCTGATATATTGGCCAATATCTGGCTAAAATATTCAGAATGCACAAAATTACGCTTTGTAACAGGAGAACATGCCGTCGAAAGAGATGGCACAAAGTAACGTCTCTGGAGCGCAAATCAATGAGCGAGAAGTGGCGCAGATGTTTCGAGACAGTGACTGCTTAACGAAGGTTCGCAGAATTTTCGAACGCCTCTTGAAAGGCCTGCGCCTCGTATTGGCAACGTTAAGGCGATGCCTTTGAAGCTGAAATTTATTATACCTCTTTCCACTTCATGTTCTCCTGATACATTGGCCAAAATTTTTCGAAAATTTACAGAATGCACAAAATTGGGCTTGGTAACAGGAGAACATGCTGTCGAAAGAGATGGCACAAAGTAACGTCTCCGGAGAGCAAATGAAAGAGCGAGAAGTGGCGCAGATGTTTCGAGACAGTGACTGCTTAACGGAGAGACGCAGAATTTTCGAACGCCTCTTGAAAGGCCTCCGCCTCGTATTGGCAACTTTAAGGCGATGCCTTTGAAGCTGAAATTTAGAATACCTCTTTCCACTTCATGTTCTTCTGATGTATTGGCCAAAATCTGGTGAATATTTTCGGAATGCACAAAATTGCGCTTTGTAACAGGAGAACATGCCGTCGAAAGAGATGGCACAAAGTTACGTCTCCGGAGAGCAAATCAAAGAGCGAGAAGTGGCGCAGATGTTTCGAGACAGTGACTGCTTAACGAAGAGACGCAGAATTTTCGAACGCCTCTTGAAAGGCCTGCGCCTCTTATTTGCAACTTTAAGGCGATGCCTTTGAAGCTGAAATTTAGTATACCTCTTTCCACTTCATGTTCTCCTGATATATTGGCCAAAATCTGGCTAAAATATTCAGAATGCACAAAATTACGCTTTGTAACAGGAGAACATGCCGTCGAAAGAGATGGCACAAAGTAACGTCTCCGGAGAGCAAATCAATGAGCGAGAAGTGGCGCAGATGTTTCGAGACAGTGACTGCTTAACGAAGAGACGCAGAATTTTCGAACGCCTCTTGAAAGGCCTGCGCCTCGTATTGGCAACGTTAAGGCAATGCCTTTGAAGCTGAAATTTATTATACGTCTTTCCACTTCATGTTCTCCTGATACATTGGCCAAAATTTGGCGAAAATTTACAGAATGCACAAAATTGGGCTTTGTAACTGGAGAACATGCCGTCGAAAGAGATGGCACAAAGTAACGTTTCCGGAGAGCAAATCAATGAGCGAGAAGTGGCGCAGATGTTTCGAGACAGTGACTGCTTAACGAAGAGACGCAGAATTTTCGAACGCCTCTTGAAAGGAATGCGCCTCTTATTAGCAACTTTAAGGCGATGCCTTTGAAGCTGAAATTTAGTATACCTCTTTCCACTTCATGTTCTTCTGATATATTGGCCATAATCTGGCGAAAATTTCGAGAATGCACAAAATTGTGCTTTGTAACAGGAGAACATGCTGTCGAAACAGATGGCACAAAGTAACGTCTCCGGAGAGCAAATCAATGAGCGAGAAGTGGCGCAGATGTTTCGAGCCAGTGACTGCTTAACGAAGAGACGCAGAATTTTCGAACGCCTCTTGAAAGGAATGCGCCTCTTATTAGCAACTTTAAGGCGATGCCTTTGAAGCTGAAATTTAGTATACCTCTTTCCACTTCATGTTCTCCTGATATATTGGCTAAAATTTGGCGAAAATTTTCAGAATGCACAAAATTGGG
This sequence comes from Andrena cerasifolii, assembly GCF_050908995.1. NCBI lineage: Eukaryota > Metazoa > Arthropoda > Insecta > Hymenoptera > Andrenidae > Andrena > Andrena cerasifolii. The sequence goes on from NW_027485353.1 coordinate 23,025, forward strand.
CTTTGTAACAGGAGAACATGCTGTCGAATGAGATGGCACAAAGTAACGTCACCGGAGAGCAAATGAAAGAGCGAGAAGTGGCGCAGATGTTTCGAGACAGTGACTGTTTAACGAAGAGACGCAGAATTTTCGAACGCCTCGTGAAAGGCCTGCGCCTCTTATTAGCAACTTTAAGGCGATGCCTTTGAAGCTGAAATTTAGTATACCTCTTTTCACTTCATGTTCTCCTAATATATTGCCCATAATCTGGCGAATATTTTCAGAATGCTCAAAATTGCACTTTGTAAGAGTAGAATATGCCGTCGAAAGAGATGGCAAAAAGTAACGTCTCCGGAGAGCAAATCAAAGAGCGAGGAGGGGCACAGATATTTCGAGACAGTGACTGTTTAACGAAGAGACGCAGTATTTTCGAACGCCTCTTGAAAGGCCTCCGCCTCTTATTTGCAACTTTAAGGCGATGCCTTTGAAGCTGAAATTTAGTATACCTCTTTCCACTTCATGTTCTCTTGATATATTGGCTAAAATTTGGCGAAAATTTTCAGAATGCACAAAATTGGGCTTTGTAACAGGAGAACATGCTGTCGAAAAGATGGCACAAAGTAACGTCTCCGGAGAGCAAATCAAAGAGCCAGAAGTGGCGCAGATGTTTCGAGACAGTGACTGCTTAACGAAGAGACGCAGAATTTTCGAACGCCTCTTGAAAGGCCTCCGCCTCGTATTGGCAACTTTAAGGCGATGCCTTTGAAGCTGAAATTTAGTATACCTCTTTCCACTTCATGTTCTTCTGATATATTGGCCATAATCTGGCGAAAATTTCGAGAATGCACAAAATTGTGCTTTGTAACAGGAGAACATGCCGTCGAAAGAGATGGCACAAAGTATCGTCTCCGGAGAGCAAATCACTGAGCGAGAAGTGGCGCAGATGTTTCGAGACAGTGACTGCTTAACGAAGAGACGCAGAATTTTCGAACGCCTCTTGAAAGGCCTCCACCTCGTATTGGCAACTTTAAGGCGATGGCTTTGAAGCTGAAATTTAGTATACCTCTTTCCACTTCATGTTCTCCTGATATATTGGCCAAAATCTGGCTAAAATTTTCAGAATGCACAAAATTGGGCTTTGTAACAGGAGAACATGCCGTCGAAAGAGATGGCACAAAGTAACGTCTCCGGAGAGCAAATCAATGAGCGAGAAGTGGCGCAGATGTTTCGAGACAGTGACTGTTTAACGAAGAGACGCAGTATTTTCGAACGCCTCTTGAAAGGCCTCCGCCTCTTATTTGCAACTTTAAGGCGATGCCTTTGAAGCTGAAATTTAGTATACCTCTTTCCACTTCATGTTCTCCTGATATATTGGCCAAAATCTGGCTAAAATATTCAGAATGCACAAAATTACGCTTTGTAACAGGAGAACATGCCGTCGGAAGAGATGGCACAAAGTAACGTCTCCGGAGAGCAAATCAATGAGCGAGAAGTGGCGCAGATGTTTCGAGACAGTGACTGCTTAACGAAGAGACGCAGAATTTTCGAACGCCTCTTGAAAGGCCTGCGCCTCGTATTGGCAACGTTAAGGCGATGCCTTAGAAGCTGAAATTTATTATACCTCTTTCCACTTCATGTTCTCCTGATACATTGGCCAAAATTTGGCGAAAATTTACAGAATGCACAAAATTGGGCTTTGTAACTGGAGAACATGCCGTCGAAAGATATGGCACAAAGTTACGTCTCCGGAGAGCAAATCAAAGTGCGAGAAATGGCGCAGATGTTTCGAGACAGTGACTGCTTAACGAAGAGACGCAGAATTTTCGAACGCCTCTTGAAAGGCCTCCACCTCGTATTGGCAACTTTAAGGCGATGGCTTTGAAGCTGAAATTTAGTATACCTCTTTCCACTTCATGTTCTCCTGATATATTGGCCAAAATCTGGCTAAAATTTTCAGAATGCACAAAATTGGGCTTTGTAACAGGAGAACATGCCGTCGAAAGAGATGGCACAAAGTAACGTCTCCGGAGAGCAAATCAATGAGCGAGAAGTGGCGCAGATGTTTCGAGACAGTGACTGCTTAACGAAGAGACGTAGTATTTTCGAACGCCTCTTGAAAGGCCTGCGCCTCGTATTGGCAACTTTAAGGCGATGCCTTTGAAGCTGAAATTTAGTATACCTCTTTCCACTTCATGTTCTCATGATATATTGGCCAAAATCTGGCTAAAATTTTCAGAATGCACAAAATTACGCTTTGTAACAGGAGAACATGCCGTCGAAAGAGATGGCACAAAGTAACGTTTCCGGAGAGCAAATCAATGAGCGAGAAGTGGCGCAGATGTTTCGAGACAGTGACTGCTTAACGAAGAGACGCAGAATTTTCGAACGCCTCTTGAAAGGCCTGCGCCTCGTATTGGCAACGTTAAGGCGATGCCTTAGAAGCTGAAATTTATTATACCTCTTTCCACTTCATGTTCTCCTGATACATTGGCCAAAATTTGGCGAAAATTTACAGAATGCACAAAATTGGGCTTTGTAACTGGAGAACATGCCGTCGAAAGATATGGCACAAAGTTACGTCTCCGGAGAGCAAATCAAAGTGCGAGAAATGGCGCAGATGTTTCGAGACAGTGACTGCTTAACGAAGAGACGCAGAATTTTCGAACGCCTCTTGAAAGGCCTCCACCTCGTATTGGCAACTTTAAGGCGATGGCTTTGAAGCTGAAATTTAGTATACCTCTTTCCACTTCATGTTCTCCTGATATATTGGCCAAAATCTGGCTAAAATTTTCAGAATGCACAAAATTGGGCTTTGTAACAGGAGAACATGCCGTCGAAAGAGATGGCACAAAGTAACGTCTCCGGAGAGCAAATCAATGAGCGAGAAGTGGCGCAGATGTTTCGAGACAGTGACTGCTTAACGAAGAGACGCAGTATTTTCGAACGCCTCTTGAAAGGCCTGCGCCTCGTATTGGCAACTTTAAGGCGATGCCTTTGAAGCTGAAATTTAGTATACCTCTTTCCACTTCATGTTCTCATGATATATTGGCCAAAATCTGGCTAAAATTTTCAGAATGCACAAAATTACGCTTTGTAACAGGAGAACATGCCGTCGAAAGAGATGGCACAAAGTAACGTTTCCGGAGAGCAAATCAATGAGCGAGAAGTGGCGCAGATGTTTCGAGACAGTGACTGTTTAACGAAGAGACGCAGTATTTTCGAACGCCTCTTGAAAGGCCTCCGCCTCTTATTTGCAACTTTAAGGCGATGCCTTTGAAGCTGAAATTTAGTATACCTCTTTCCACTTCATGTTCTCCTGATATATTGGCCAAAATCTGGCTAAAATATTCAGAATGCACAAAATTACGCTTTGTAACAGGAGAACATGCCGTCGGAAGAGATGGCACAAAGTAACGTCTCCGGAGAGCAAATCAATGAGCGAGAAGTGGCGCAGATGTTTCGAGACAGTGACTGCTTAACGAAGAGACGCAGAATTTTCGAACGCCTCTTGAAAGGCCTCCACCTCGTATTGGCAACTTTAAGGCGATGGCTTTGAAGCTGAAATTTAGTATACCTCTTTCCACTTCATGTTCTCCTGATATATTGGCCAAAATCTGGCTAAAATTTTCAGAATGCACAAAATTGGGCTTTGTAACAGGAGAACATGCCGTCGAAAGAGATGGCACAAAGTAACGTCTCCGGAGAGCAAATCAATGAGCGAGAAGTGGCGCAGATGTTTCGAGACAGTGACTGCTTAACGAAGAGACGCAGTATTTTCGAACGCCTCTTGAAAGGCCTGCGCCTCGTATTGGCAACTTTAAGGCGATGCCTTTGAAGCTGAAATTTAGTATACCTCTTTCAACTTCATGTTCTCATGATATATTGGCCAAAATCTGGCTAAAATTTTCAGAATGCACAAAATTACGCTTTGTAACAGGAGAACATGCCGTCGAAAGAGATGGCACAAAGTAACGTTTCCGGAGAGCAAATCAATGAGCGAGAAGTGGCGCAGATGTTTCGAGACAGTGACTGTTTAACGAAGAGACGCAGTATTTTCGAACGCCTCTTGAAAGGCCTCCACCTCGTATTGGCAACTTTAAGGCGATGGCTTTGAAGCTGAAATTTAGTATACCTCTTTCCACTTCATGTTCTCCTGATATATTGGCCAAAATCTGGCTAAAATTTTCAGAATGCACAAAATTGGGCTTTGTAACAGGAGAACATGCCGTCGAAAGAGATGGCACAAAGTAACGTCTCCGGAGAGCAAATCAATGAGCGAGAAGTGGCGCAGATGTTTCGAGACAGTGACTGCTTAACGAAGAGACGCAGTATTTTCGAACGCCTCTTGAAAGGCCTGCGCCTCGTATTGGCAACTTTAAGGCGATGCCTTTGAAGCTGAAAATTAGTATACCTCTTTCCACTTCATGTTCTCATGATATATTGGCCAAAATCTGGCTAAAATTTTCAGAATGCACAAAATTACGCTTTGTAACAGGAGAACATGCCGTCGAAAGAGATGGCACAAAGTAACGTTTCCGGAGAGCAAATCAATGAGCGAGAAGTGGCGCAGATGTTTCGAGACAGTGACTGTTTAACGAAGAGACGCAGTATTTTCGAACGCCTCTTGAAAGGCCTCCGCCTCTTATTTGCAACTTTAAGGCGATGCCTTTGAAGCTGAAATTTAGTATACCTCTTTCCACTTCATGTTCTCCTGATATATTGGCCAAAATCTGGCTAAAATATTCAGAATGCACAAAATTACGCTTTGTAACAGGAGAACATGCCGTCGGAAGAGATGGCACAAAGTAACGTTTCCGGAGAGCAAATCAATGAGCGAGAAGTGGCGCAGATGTTTCGAGACAGTGACTGTTTAACGAAGAGACGCAGTATTTTCGAACGCCTCTTGAAAGGCCTCCGCCTCTTATTTGCAACTTTAAGGCGATGCCTTTGAAGCTGAAATTTAGTATACCTCTTTCCACTTCATGTTCTCCTGATATATTGGCCAAAATCTGGCTAAAATATTCAGAATGCACAAAATTACGCTTTGTAACAGGAGAACATGCCGTCGGAAGAGATGGCACAAAGTAACGTCTCCGGAGAGCAAATCAATGAGCGAGAAGTGGCGCAGATGTTTCGAGACAGTGACTGCTTAACGAAGAGACGCAGAATTTTCGAACGCCTCTTGAAAGGCCTCCACCTCGTATTGGCAACTTTAAGGCGATGGCTTTGAAGCTGAAATTTAGTATACCTCTTTCCACTTCATGTTCTCCTGATATATTGGCCAAAATCTGGCTAAAATTTTCAGAATGCACAAAATTGGGCTTTGTAACAGGAGAACATGCCGTCGAAAGAGATGGCACAAAGTAACGTCTCCGGAGAGCAAATCAATGAGCGAGAAGTGGCGCAGATGTTTCGAGACAGTGACTGCTTAACGAAGAGACGCAGTATTTTCGAACGCCTCTTGAAAGGCCTGCGCCTCGTATTGGCAACTTTAAGGCGATGCCTTTGAAGCTGAAATTTAGTATACCTCTTTCAACTTCATGTTCTCATGATATATTGGCCAAAATCTGGCTAAAATTTTCAGAATGCACAAAATTACGCTTTGTAACAGGAGAACATGCCGTCGAAAGAGATGGCACAAAGTAACGTTTCCGGAGAGCAAATCAATGAGCGAGAAGTGGCGCAGATGTTTCGAGACAGTGACTGTTTAACGAAGAGACGCAGTATTTTCGAACGCCTCTTGAAAGGCCTCCGCCTCTTATTTGCAACTTTAAGGCGATGCCTTTGAAGCTGAAATTTAGTATACCTCTTTCCACTTCATGTTCTCCTGATATATTGGCCAAAATCTGGCTAAAATATTCAGAATGCACAAAATTACGCTTTGTAACAGGAGAACATGCCGTCGGAAGAGATGGCACAAAGTAACGTCTCCGGAGAGCAAATCAATGAGCGAGAAGTGGCGCAGATGTTTCGAGACAGTGACTGCTTAACGAAGAGACGCAGAATTTTCGAACGCCTCTTGAAAGGCCTGCGCCTCGTATTGGCAACGTTAAGGCGATGCCTTAGAAGCTGAAATTTATTATACCTCTTTCCACTTCATGTTCTCCTGATACATTGGCCAAAATTTGGCGAAAATTTACAGAATGCACAAAATTGGGCTTTGTAACTGGAGAACATGCCGTCGAAAGATATGGCACAAAGTTACGTCTCCGGAGAGCAAATCAAAGTGCGAGAAATGGCGCAGATGTTTCGAGACAGTGACTGCTTAACGAAGAGACGCAGAATTTTCGAACGCCTCTTGAAAGGCCTCCACCTCGTATTGGCAACTTTAAGGCGATGGCTTTGAAGCTGAAATTTAGAATACCTCTTTCCACTTCATGTTCTCCTGATATATTGGCCAAAATCTGGCTAAAATTTTCAGAATGCACAAAATTGGGCTTTGTAACAGGAGAACATGCCGTCGAAAGAGATGGCACAAAGTAACGTCTCCGGAGAGCAAATCAATGAGCGAGAAGTGGCGCAGATGTTTCGAGACAGTGACTGCTTAACGAAGAGACGCAGTATTTTCGAACGCCTCTTGAAAGGCCTGCGCCTCGTATTGGCAACTTTAAGGCGATGCCTTTGAAGCTGAAAATTAGTATACCTCTTTCCACTTCATGTTCTCATGATATATTGGCCAAAATCTGGCTAAAATTTTCAGAATGCACAAAATTACGCTTTGTAACAGGAGAACATGCCGTCGAAAGAGATGGCACAAAGTAACGTTTCCGGAGAGCAAATCAATGAGCGAGAAGTGGCGCAGATGTTTCGAGACAGTGACTGTTTAACGAAGAGACGCAGTATTTTCGAACGCCTCTTGAAAGGCCTCCGCCTCTTATTTGCAACTTTAAGGCGATGCCTTTGAAGCTGAAATTTAGTATACCTCTTTCCACTTCATGTTCTCCTGATATATTGGCCAAAATCTGGCTAAAATATTCAGAATGCACAAAATTACGCTTTGTAACAGGAGAACATGCCGTCGGAAGAGATGGCACAAAGTAACGTCTCCGGAGAGCAAATCAATGAGCGAGAAGTGGCGCAGATGTTTCGAGACAGTGACTGCTTAACGAAGAGACGCAGAATTTTCGAACGCCTCTTGAAAGGCCTGCGCCTCGTATTGGCAACGTTAAGGCGATGCCTTAGAAGCTGAAATTTATTATACCTCTTTCCACTTCATGTTCTCCTGATACATTGGCCAAAATTTGGCGAAAATTTACAGAATGCACAAAATTGGGCTTTGTAACTGGAGAACATGCCGTCGAAAGATATGGCACAAAGTTACGTCTCCGGAGAGCAAATCAAAGTGCGAGAAATGGCGCAGATGATTCGAGACAGTGACTGTTTAACGAAGAGACGCAGTATTTTCGAACGCCTCTTGAAAGGCCTCCGCCTCTTATTTGCAACTTTAAGGCGATGCCTTTGAAGCTGAAATTTAGTATACCTCTTTCCACTTCATGTTCTCCTGATATATTGCCCATAATCTGGCGAATATTTTCAGAATGCTCAAAATTGCACTTTGTAAGAGTAGAATATGCCGTCGAAAGAGATGGCAAAAAGTAACGTCTCCGGAGAGCAAATCAAAGAGCGAGGAGGGGCACAGATATTTCGAGACAGTGACTGTTTAACGAAGAGACGCAGTATTTTCGAACGCCTCTTGAAAGGCCTGCGCCTCTTATTTGCAACTTTAAGGCGATGCCTTTGAAGCTGAAATTTAGTATACCTCTTTCCACTTCATGTTCTCCTGATATATTGGCTAAAATTTGGCGAAAATTTTCAGAATGCACAAAATTGGGCTTTGTAACAGGAGAACATGCTGTCGAAAAGATGGCACAATGTAACGTCTCCGGAGAGCAAATCAAAGAGCGAGAAGTGGCGCAGATGTTTCGAGACAGTGACTGCTTAACGAAGAGACGCAGAATTTTCGAACGCCTCTTGAAAGGCCTCCGCCTCGTATTGGCAACTTTAAGGCGATGCCTTTGAAGCTGAAATTTAGTATACCTCTTTCCACTTCATGTTCTCCTGATACATTGGCCAAAATTTGGCGAAAATTTACAGAATGCACAAAATTGGGCTTTGTAACTGGAGAACATGCCGTCGAAAGATATGGCACAAAGTTACGTCTCCGGAGAGCAAATCAAAGTGCGAGAAATGGCGCAGATGTTTCGAGACAGTGATTGTTTAACGAAGAGACGCAGAATTTTCGAACGCCTCTTGAAAGGCCTGCGCCTCTTATTTGCAACTTTAAGGCGATGCCTTTGAAGCTGAAATTTAGTATACCTCTTTCCACTTCATGTTCTCCTGATATATTGGCCAAAATCTGGCTAAAATATTCAGAATGCACAAAATTACGCTTTGTAACAGGAGAACATGCCGTCGAAAGAGATGGCACAAAGTAACGTCTCCGGAGCGCAAATCAATGAGCGAGAAGTGGCGCAGATGTTTCGAGACAGTGACTGCTTAACGAAGGGACGCAGAATTTTCGAACGCCTCTTGAAAGGCCTGCGCCTCGTATTGGCAACGTTAAGGCGATGCCTTTGAAGCTGAAATTTATTATACCTCTTTCCACTTCATGTTCTTCTGATGTATTGGCCAAAATCTGGTGAATATTTTCGGAATGCACAAAATTGCGCTTTGTAACAGGAGAACATGCCGTCGAAAGAGATGGCACAAAGTAACGTCTTCGGAGAGCAAATGAAAGAGCGAGAAGTGGCGCAGATATTTCGAGACAGTGACTGTTTAACGAAGAGACGCAGAATTTTCGAACGCCTCGTGAAAAGCCTGCGCCTCTTATTAGCAACTTTAAGGCGATGCCTTTGAAGCTGAAATTTAGTATACCTCTTTCCACTTCATGTTCTCCTGATACATTGGCCAAAATTTGGCGAAAATTTACAGAATGCACAAAATTGGGCTTTGTAACTGGAGAACATGCCGTCGAAAGATATGGCACAAAGTTACGTCTCCGGAGAGCAAATCAAAGTGCGAGAAATGGCGCAGATGTTTCGAGACAGTGATTGTTTAACGAAGAGACGCAGAATTTTCGAACGCCTCTTGAAAGGCCTGCGCCTCTTATTTGCAACTTTAAGGCGATGCCTTTGAAGCTGAAATTTAGTATACCTCTTTCCACTTCATGTTCTCCTGATATATTGGCCAAAATCTGGCTAAAATATTCAGAATGCACAAAATTACGCTTTGTAACAGGAGAACATGCCGTCGAAAGAGATGGCACAAAGTAACGTCTCCGGAGCGCAAATCAATGAGCGAGAAGTGGCGCAGATGTTTCGAGACAGTGACTGCTTAACGAAGGGACGCAGAATTTTCGAACGCCTCTTGAAAGGCCTGCGCCTCGTATTGGCAACGTTAAGGCGATGCCTTTGAAGCTGAAATTTATTATACCTCTTTCCACTTCATGTTCTTCTGATGTATTGGCCAAAATCTGGTGAATATTTTCGGAATGCACAAAATTGCGCTTTGTAACAGGAGAACATGCCGTCGAAAGAGATGGCACAAAGTAACGTCTTCGGAGAGCAAATCAATGAGCGAGAAGTGGCGCATATGTTTCGAGACAGTGACTGCTTAACGAAGAGACGCAGAATTTTCGAACGCCTCGTGAAAGGCCTGCGCCTCTTATTAGCAACTTTAAGGCGATGCCTTTGAAGCTGAAATTTAGTATACCTCTTTCCACTTCATGTTCTCCTGATACATTGGCCAAAATTTGGCGAAAATTTACAGAATGCATAAAATTGGGCTTTGTAACTGGAGAACATGCCGTCGAAAGAGATGGCACAAAGTTACGTCTCCGGAGAGCAAATCAAAGAGCGAGAAGTGGCGCAGATGTTTCGAGACAGTGACTGCTTAACGAAGGGACGCAGAATTTTCGAACGCCTCTTGAAAGGCCTGCGCCTCGTATTGGCAACGTTAAGGCGATGCCTTTGAAGCTGAAATTTATTATACCTCTTTCCACTTCATGTTCTCCTGATACATTGGCCAAAATTTGGCGAAAATTTACAGAATGCACAAAATTGGGCTTTGTAACTGGAGAACATGCCGTCGAAAGAGATGGCACAAAGTTACGTCTCCGGAGAGCAAATCAAAGAGCGAGAAATGGCGCAGATGTTTCGAGACAGTGACTGCTTAACGAAGAGACGCAGAATTTTCGAACGCCTCGTGAAAGGCCTGCGCCTCTTATTAGCAACTTTAAGGCGATGCCTTTGAAGCTGAAATTTAGTATACCTCTTTTCACTTCATGTTCTCCTGATATATTGCCCATAATCTGGCGAATATTTTCAGAATGCTCAAAATTGCACTTTGTAAGAGTAGAATATGCCGTCGAAAGAGATGGCAAAAAGTAACGTCTCCGGAGAGCAAATCAAAGAGGGAGGAGGGGCACAGATATTTCGAGACAGTGACTGTTTAACGAAGAGACGCAGTATTTTCGAACGCCTCTTGAAAGGCCTGCGCCTCTTATTTGCAACTTTAAGGCGATGCCTTTGAAGCTGAAATTTAGTATACCTCTTTCCACTTCATGTTCTCCTGATATATTGGCTAAAATTTGGCGAAAATTTTCAGAATGCACAAAATTGGGCTTTGTAACAGGAGAACATGCTGTCGAAAAGATGGCACAAAGTAACGTCTCCGGAGAGCAAATCAAAGAGCGAGAAGTGGCGCAGATGTTTGGAGACAGTGACTGCTTAACGAAGAGACGCAGAATTTTCGAACGCCTCTTGAAAGGCCTCCGCCTCGTATTGGCAACTTTAAGGCGATGCCTTTGAAGCTGAAATTTAGTATACCTCTTTCCACTTCATGTTCTCCTGATACATTGGCCAAAATTTGGCGAAAATTTACAGAATGCACAAAATTGGGCTTTGTAACTGGAGAACATGCCGTCGAAAGATATGGCACAAAGTTACGTCTCCGGAGAGCAAATCAAAGTGCGAGAAATGGCGCAGATGTTTCGAGACAGTGATTGTTTAACGAAGAGACGCAGAATTTTCGAACGCCTCTTGAAAGGCCTGCGCCTCTTATTTGCAACTTTAAGGCGATGCCTTTGAAGCTGAAATTTAGTATACCTCTTTCCACTTCATGTTCTCCTGATATATTGGCCAAAATCTGGCTAAAATATTCAGAATGCACAAAATTACGCTTTGTAACAGGAGAACATGCCGTCGAAAGAGATGGCACAAAGTAACGTCTCCGGAGCGCAAATCAATGAGCGAGAAGTGGCGCAGATGTTTCGAGACAGTGACTGCTTAACGAAGGGACGCAGAATTTTCGAACGCCTCTTGAAAGGCCTGCGCCTCGTATTGGCAACGTTAAGGCGATGCCTTTGAAGCTGAAATTTATTATACCTCTTTCCACTTCATGTTCTTCTGATGTATTGGCCAAAATCTGGTGAATATTTTCGGAATGCACAAAATTGCGCTTTGTAACAGGAGAACATGCCGTCGAAAGAGATGGCACAAAGTAACGTCTTCGGAGAGCAAATCAATGAGCGAGAAGTGGCGCATATGTTTCGAGACAGTGACTGCTTAACGAAGAGACGCAGAATTTTCGAACGCCTCGTGAAAGGCCTGCGCCTCTTATTTGCAACTTTAAGGCGATGCCTTTGAAGCTGAAATTTAGTATACCTCTTTCCACTTCATGTTCTCCTGATATATTGGCCAAAATCTGGCTAAAATATTCAGAATGCACAAAATTACGCTTTGTAACAGGAGAACATGCCGTCGAAAGAGATGGCACAAAGTAACGTCTCCGGAGAGCAAATCAATGAGCGAGAAGTGGCGCAGATGTTTCGAGACAGTGACTGCTTAACGAAGAGACGCAGAATTTTCGAACGCCTCTTGAAAGGCCTGCGCCTCGTATTGGCAACGTTAAGGCAATGCCTTTGAAGCTGAAATTTATTATACGTCTTTCCACTTCATGTTCTCCTGATACATTGGCCAAAATTTGGCGAAAATTTACAGAATGCACAAAATTGGGCTTTGTAACTGGAGAACATGCCGTCCAAAGAGATGGCACAAAGTTACGTCTCCGGAGAGCAAATCAAAGAGCGAGGAGTGGCACAGATATTTCGAGACAGTGACTGTTTAACGAAGAGACGCAGTATTTTCGAACGCCTCTTGAAAGGCCTCCGCCTCTTATTTGCAACTTTAAGGCGATGCCTTTGAAGCTGAAATTTAGTATACCTCTTTCCACTTCATGTTCTCCTGATGTATTGGCTAAAATTTGGCGAAAATTTTCAGAATGCACAAAATTGGGCTTTGTAACAGGAGAACATGCTGTCGAAAGAGATGGCACAAAGTAACGTCTCCGGAGAGCAAATCAAAGAGCGAGAAGTGGCGCAGATGTTTCGAGACAGTGACTGCTTAACGAAGGGACGCAGAATTTTCGAACGCCTCTTGAAAGGCCTGCGCCTCGTATTGGCAACGTTAAGGCGATGCCTTTGAAGCTGAAATTTATTATACCTCTTTCCACTTCATGTTCTCCTGATACATTGGCCAAAATTTGGCGAAAATTTACAGAATGCATAAAATTGGGCTTTGTAACTGGAGAACATGCCGTCGAAAGAGATGGCACAAAGTTACGTCTCCGGAGAGCAAATCAAAGAGCGAGAAGTGGCGCAGATGTTTCGAGACAGTGACTGCTTAACGAAGAGACGCAGAATTTTCGAACGCCTCTTGAAAGGCCTGCGCCTCGTATTGGCAACGTAAAGGCGATGCCTTAGAAGCTGAAATTTATTATACCTCTTTCCACTTCATGTTCTCCTGATACATTGGCCAATATTTGGCGAAAATTTACAGAATGCACAAAATTGGGCTTTGTAACTGGAGAACATGCCGTCGAAAGATATGGCACAAAGTTACGTCTCCGGAGAGCAAATCAAAGTGCGAGAAATGGCGCAGATGTTTCGAGACAGTGACTGTTTAACGAAGAGACGCAGAATTTTCGAACGCCTCTTGAAAGGCCTGCGCCTCTTATTTGCAACTTTAAGGCGATGCCTTTGAAGCTGAAATTTAGTATACCTCTTTCCACTTCATGTTCTCCTGATATATTGGCCAAAATCTGGCTAAAATATTCAGAATGCACAAAATTACGCTTTGTAACAGGAGAACATGCCGTCGAAAGAGATGGCACAAAGTAACGTCTCCGGAGAGCAAATCAATGAGCGAGAAGTGGCGCAGATGTTTCGAGACAGTGACTGCTTAACGAAGAGACGCAGAATTTTCGAACGCCTCTTGAAAGGCCTGCGCCTCGTATTGGCAACGTTAAGGCAATGCCTTTGAAGCTGAAATTTATTATACGTCTTTCCACTTCATGTTCTCCTGATACATTGGCCAAAATTTGGCGAAAATTTACAGAATGCACAAAATTGGGCTTTGTAACTGGAGAACATGCCGTCCAAAGAGATGGCACAAAGTTACGTCTCCGGAGAGCAAATCAAAGAGCGAGGAGTGGCACAGATATTTCGAGACAGTGACTGTTTAACGAAGAGACGCAGTATTTTCGAACGCCTCTTGAAAGGCCTCCGCCTCTTATTTGCAACTTTAAGGCGATGCCTTTGAAGCTGAAATTTAGTATACCTCTTTCCACTTCATGTTCTCCTGATGTATTGGCTAAAATTTGGCGAAAATTTTCAGAATGCACAAAATTGGGCTTTGTAACAGGAGAACATGCTGTCGAAAGAGATGGCACAAAGTAACGTCTCCGGAGAGCAAATCAAAGAGCGAGAAGTGGCGCAGATGTTTCGAGACAGTGACTGCTTAACGAAGGGACGCAGAATTTTCGAACGCCTCTTGAAAGGCCTGCGCCTCGTATTGGCAACGTTAAGGCGATGCCTTTGAAGCTGAAATTTATTATACCTCTTTCCACTTCATGTTCTCCTGATACATTGGCCAAAATTTGGCGAAAATTTACAGAATGCACAAAATTGGGCTTTGTAACTGGAGAACATGCCGTCGAAAGAGATGGCACAAAGTTACGTCTCCGGAGAGCAAATCAAAGAGCGAGAAATGGCGCAGATGTTTCGAGACAGTGACTGTTTAACGAAGAGACGCAGAATTTTCGAACGCCTCGTGAAAGGCCTGCGCCTCTTATTAGCAACATTAAGGCGATGCCTTTGAAGCTGAAATTTAGTATACCTCTTTTCACTTCATGTTCTCCTGATATATTGCCCATAATCTGGCGAATATTTTCAGAATGCTCAAAATTGCACTTTGTAAGAGTAGAATATGCCGTCGAAAGAGATGGCAAAAAGTAACGTCTCCGGAGAGCAAATCAAAGAGCGAGGAGGGGCACAGATATTTCGAGACAGTGACTGTTTAACGAAGAGACGCAGTATTTTCGAACGCCTCTTGAAAGGCCTGCGCCACTTATTTGCAACTTTAAGGCGATGCCTTTGAAGCTGAAATTTAGTATACCTCTTTCCACTTCATGTTCTTCTGATATATTGGCCATAATCTGGCGAAAATTTCGAGAATGCACAAAATTGGGCTTTGTAACAGGAGAACATGCTGTCGAAAGAGATGGCACAAAGTAACGTCTCCGGAGAGCAATTCAATGTGCGAGAAGTGGCGCAGATGTTTCGAGGCAGTGAATGTTTAACGAAGAGACGTAGAATTTTCGAACGCCTCTTGAAAGGAATGCGCCTCTTATTAGCAACTTTAAGGCGATGCCTTTGAAGCTGAAATTTAGTATACCTCTTTCCACTTCATGTGCTTCTGATATATTGGCCATAATCTGGCGAAAATTTCGAGAATGCACAAAATTGTGCTTTGTAACAGGAGAACATGCCGTCGAAAGGGATGGCACAATGTAACGTCTCCGGAGAGCAAATCAAAGAGCGAGAAGTGGCGCAGATGTTTCGAGACAGTGACTGCTTACCGAAGAGACGCAGAATTTTCGAACGCCTCTTGAAAGGAATGCGCCTCTTATTAGCAACTTTAAGGCGATGCCTTTGAAGCTGAAATTTAGTATACCTCTTTCCACTTCATGTTCTTCTGATATATTGGCCATAATCTGGCGAAAATTTCGAGAATGCACAAAATTGTGCTTTGTAACAGGAGAACATGCCGTCGAAAGGGATGGCACAAAGTAACGTCTCCGGAGAGCAAATCAAAGAGCGAGAAGTGGCGCAGATGTTTCGAGACAGTGACTGCTTAACGAAGAGACGCAGAATTTTCGAACGCCTCTTGAAAGGCCTGCGCCTCTTATTAGCAACTTTAAGGCGATGCCTTTGAAGCTGAAATTTAGTATACCTCTTTTCACTTCATGTTCTCCTGATATATTGCCCATAATCTGGCGAATATTTTCAGAATGCTCAAAATTGCACTTTGTAAGAGTAGAATATGCCGTCGAAAGAGATGGCAAAAAGTAACGTCTCCGGAGAGCAAATCAAAGAGCGAGGAGGGGCACAGATATTTCGAGACAGTGACTGTTTAACGAAGAGACGCAGTATTTTCGAACGCCTCTTGAAAGGCCTGCGCCTCTTATTTGCAACTTTAAGGCGATGCCTTTGAAGCTGAAATTTAGTATACCTCTTTCCACTTCATGTTCTCCTGATATATTGGCTAAAATTTGGCGAAAATTTTCAGAATGCACAAAATTGGGCTTTGTAACAGGAGAACATGCTGTCGAAAAGATGGCACAAAGTAACGTCTCCGGAGAGCAAATCAAAGAGCGAGAAGTGGCGCAGATGTTTCGAGACAGTGACTGCTTAACGAAGAGACGCAGAATTTTCGAACGCCTCGTGAAAGGCCTGCGCCTTTTATTAGCAACTTTAAGGCGATGCCTTTGAAGCTGAAATTTAGTATACCTCTTTTCACTTCATGTTCTCCTGATATATTGCCCATAATCTGGCGAATATTTTCAGAATGCTCAAAATTGCACTTTGTAAGAGTAGAATATGCCGTCGAAAGAGATGGCAAAAAGTAACGTCTCCGGAGAGCAAATCAAAGAGCGAGGAGGGGCACAGATATTTCGAGACAGTGACTGTTTAACGAAGAGACGCAGTATTTTCGAACGCCTCTTGAAAGGCCTGCGCCTCTTATTTGCAACTTTAAGGCGATGCCTTTGAAGCTGAAATTTAGTATACCTCTTTCCACTTCATGTTCTCCTGATATATTGGCTAAAATTTGGCGAAAATTTTCAGAATGCACAAAATTGGGCTTTGTAACAGGAGAACATGCTGTCGAAAAGATGGCACAAAGTAACGTCTCCGGAGAGCAAATCAAAGAGCGAGAAGTGGCGCAGATGTTTCGAGACAGTGACTGCTTAACGAAGAGACGCAGAATTTTCGAACGCCTCTTGAAAGGCCTCCGCCTCGTATTGGCAACTTTAAGGCGACGCCTTTGAAGCTGAAATTTAGTATACCTCTTTCCACTTCATGTTCTTCTGATATATTGGCCATAATCTGGCGAAAATTTCGAGAATGCACAAAATTGTGCTTTGTAACAGGAGAACATGCCGTCGAAAGAGATGGCACAAAGTATCGTCTCCGGAGAGTAAATCAATGAGCGAGAAGAGGCGCAGATGTTTCGAGGCAGTGAATGTTTAACGAAGAGACGCAGTATTTTCGAACGCCTTTTGAATGGCCTCCGCCTCTTGTTTGCAACTTTAAGGCGATGGCTTTGAAGCTGAAATTTAGTATACCTCTTTCCACTTCATGTTCTCCTGATATATTGGCCAAAATCTGGCTAAAATTTTCAGAATGCACAAAATTGGGCTTTGTAACAGGAGAACATGCCGTCGAAAGAGATGGCACAAAGTAACGTCTCCGGAGAGCAAATCAATGAGCGAGAAGTGGCGCAGATGTTTCGAGACAGTGACTGCTTAACGAAGAGACGCAGTATTTTCGAACGCCTCTTGAAAGGCCTGCGCCTCGTATTGGCAACTTTAAGGCCATGCCTTTGAAGCTGAAATTTAGTATACATCTTTCCACTTCATGTTCTCATGATATATTGGCCAAAATCTGGCTAAAATTTTCAGAATGCACAAAATTACGCTTTGTAACAGGAGAACATGCCGTCGAAAGAGATGGCACAAAGTAACGTTTCCGGAGAGCAAATCAATGAGCGAGAAGTGGCGCAGATGTTTCGAGACAGTGACTGCTTAACGAAGAGACGCAGAATTTTCGAACGCCTCTTGAAAGGAATGCGTCTCTTATTCGCAACTTTAAGGCGATGCCTTTGAAGCTGAAATTTAGTATACCTCTTTCCACTTCATGTTCTTCTGATATATTGGCCATAATCTGGCGAAAATTTCGAGAATGCACAAAATTGTGCTTTGTAACAGGAGAACATGCCGTCGAAAGAGATGGCACAAAGTTTCGTCTCCGGAGAGCAATTCAATGTGCGAGAAGTGGCGCAGATGTTTCGAGGCAGTGAATGTTTAACGAAGAGACGTAGAATTTTCGAACGCCTCTTGAAAGGAATGCGCCTCTTATTAGCAACTTTAAGGCGATGCCTTTGAAGCTGAAATTTAGTATACCTCTTTCCACTTCATGTGCTTTTGATATATTGGCCATAATCTGGCGAAAATTTCGAGAATGCACAAAATTGTGCTTTGTAACAGGAGAACATGCCGTCGAAAGGGATGGCACAATGTAACGTCTCCGGAGAGCAAATCAAAGAGCGAGAAGTGGCGCAGATGTTTCGAGACAGTGACTGCTTAACGAAGAGACGCAGAATTTTCGAACGCCTCTTGAAAGGAATGCGCCTCTTATTAGCAACTTTAAGGCGATGCCTTTGAAGCTGAAATTTAGTATACCTCTTTCCACTTCATGTTCTTCTGATATATTGGCCATAATCTGGCGAAAATTTCGAGAATGCACAAAATTGTGCTTTGTAACAGGAGAACATCCCGTCGAAAGGGATGGCACAAAGTAACGTCTCCGGAGAGCAAATCAAAGAGCGAGAAGTGGCGCAGATGTTTCGAGACAGTGACTGCTTAACGAAGAGACGCAGAATTTTCGAACGCCTCTTGAAAGGCCTGCGCCTCGTATTGGCAACGTTAATCCGATGCCTTTGAAGCTGAAATTTATTATACCTCTTTCCACTTCATGTTCTCCTGATACATTGGCCATAATCTGGCGAAAATTTCGAGAATGCACAAAATTGTGCTTTGTAACAGGAGAACATGCCGTCGAAAGAGATGGCACAAAGTATCGTCTCCGGAGAGCAAATCAATGAGCGAGAAGTGGCGCAGATGTTTCGAGGCAGTGAATGTTTAACGAAGAGACGCAGTATTTTCGAACGCCTTTTGAATGGCCTCCGCCTCTTATTTGCAACTTTAAGGCGATGCCTTTGAAGATGAAATTTAGTATACCTCTTTCCACTTCATGTTCTCCTGATGTATTGGCTAAAATTTGGCGAAAA
>NW_027485354.1:0-41400 GCF_050908995.1 Andrena cerasifolii
AAACATCTGCGCCACTTCTCGCTCATTGATTTGCTCTCCGCAGACGTTACTTTGTGCCATCTCTTTCGACGGCATGTTCTCCTGTTACAAAGCGCAATTTTGTGCGTTCTGAATATATTCACCAGATTTTGGCCAATATATCAGTAGAACATGAAGTGGAAATAGGTATACTAAATTTCAGCTTCAAAGGCATCGCCTTAAACTTGCTAATAAGAGGCGCAGGCCTTTCAAGAGGCGTTCGAAAATTCTGCGTCTCTTCGTTAAGCAGTCACGGTCTCGAAATATCTGTGCCACTCCTCGTTCTTTGATTTGCTCTCCGGAGACGTTACTTTGTGCCATCTCTTTCGACGGCATGTTCTCCTGTTACAAAGCGCAGTTTTGTGCATTCTGAAAATATTCGCCAGATTTTGTCCAATATATCAGGAGAACATGAAGTGGAAAGAGGTATACTAAATTTCGGCTTCAAAGGCATCGCCTTAAAGTTGCAAATAAGAGGCGCAGGCCTTTCAAAAGGCGTTCGAAAATTCTGCGTCTCTTCGTTAAACAGTCACTGTCTCGAAACATCTGCGCCACTTCTCGCTCATTGATTTGCTCGCCGGAGACGTTACTTTGTGCCATCCCTTTCGACGGCATGTTCTCCTCTTACAAAGCCCAATTTTGTGCATTGTGAAAATTTTCGCCAGATTTTGGCCAATATATCATGAGAACATGAAGTGGAAATAGGTATACTAAATTCCGGCTTCAAAGGCATCGCCTTAAAGTTGCTAATAAGAGCGCAGGCCTTTCAAGAGGCGTTCGAAAATTCTGCGTCTCTTCGTTAAGCAGTCACGGTCTCGAAATATCTGTGCCACTCCTCGTTCTTTGATTTGCTCTCCGGAGACGTTACTTTGTGCCATCTCTTTCGACGGCATGTTCTCCTGTTACAAAGCGCAGTTTTGTGCATTCTGAAAATATTCGCCAGATTTTGGCCAATATATCAGGAGAACATGAAGTGGAAATAGGTATACTAAATTTCAGCTTCAAAGGCATCGCCTTAAACTTGCTAATAAGAGGCGCAGGCCTTTCAAGAGGCGTTCGAAAATTCTGCGTCTCTTCGTTAAGCAGTCACGGTCTCGAAATATCTGTGCCACTCCTCGTTCTTTGATTTGCTCTCCGGAGACGTTACTTTGTGCCATCTCTTTCGACGGCATGTTCTCCTGTTACAAAGCGCAGTTTTGTGCATTCTGAAAATATTCGCCAGATTTTGTCCAATATATCAGGAGAACATGAAGTGGAAAGAGGTATACTAAATTTCGGCTTCAAAGGCATCGCCTTAAAGTTGCAAATAAGAGGCGCAGGCCTTTCAAAAGGCGTTCGAAAATTCTGCGTCTCTTCGTTAAACAGTCACTGTCTCGAAACATCTGCGCCACTTCTCGCTCATTGATTTGCTCGCCGGAGACGTTACTTTGTGCCATCCCTTTCGACGGCATGTTCTCCTCTTACAAAGCCCAATTTTGTGCATTGTGAAAATTTTCGCCAGATTTTGGCCAATATATCATGAGAACATGAAGTGGAAATAGGTATACTAAATTCCGGCTTCAAAGGCATCGCCTTAAAGTTGCTAATAAGAGCGCAGGCCTTTCAAGAGGCGTTCGAAAATTCTGCGTCTCTTCGTTAAGCAGTCACGGTCTCGAAATATCTGTGCCACTCCTCGTTCTTTGATTTGCTCTCCGGAGACGTTACTTTGTGCCATCTCTTTCGACGGCATGTTCTCCTGTTACAAAGCGCAGTTTTGTGCATTCTGAAAATATTCGCCAGATTTTGTCCAATATATCAGGAGAACATGAAGTGGAAAGAGGTATACTAAATTTCGGCTTCAAAGGCATCGCCTTAGAGTTGCCAATACGAGGCGCAGGCCTTTCAAGAGGCGTTCGAAAATTCTGCTTCTCTTCGTTAAACAGTCACTGCCTCGAAACATCTGCGCCACTTCTCGCTCATTGATTTGCTCTCTGGAGACGTTACTTTGTGCCATCTCTTTCGATGGCATGTTCTCCTGTTACAAAGCGCAATTTTGTGCATTTTCGAAATTTTCGCCTGATTTTGGCCAATATATCAGGAGAACATGAAGTGGAAAGAGGTATACTAAATTTCGGCTTCAAAGGCATCGCCTTAAAGTTGCTAATAAGAGGCGCAGGCCTTTCAAGAGGCGTTCGAAAATTCTGCGACTCTTCGTTAACCAGTCACTGTCTCGAAACATCTGCGCCACTTCTCGCTCTTTGATTTGCTCTCCGGAGACGTTACTTTGTGCCATCTCTTTCGACGGCATGTTCTCCTGTTACAAAGCGCAATTTTGTGCGTTACGAATATATTCACCAGATTTTGGCCAATATATCAGGAGAACATGAAATGGAAATAGGTATACTAAATTTCGGCTTCAAAGGCATCGCCTTAAAGTTGCTAATAAGAGGCGCAGGCCTTTCAAGAGGCGTTCGAAAATTCAGCGTCTCTTCGTTAAGCAGTCACGGTCTCGAAATATCTGTGCCACTCCTCGTTCTTTGATTTGCTCTCCGGAGACGTTACTTTGTGCCATTTCTTTCGACGGCATGTTCTCCTGTTATAAAGCGCAATTTTGTGCATTCTGAAAATTTTCGCCAGATTTTGGCCAATATATCATGAGAACATGAAGTGGAAATAGGTATACTAAATTTCAGCTTCAAAGGCATCGCCTTAAAGTTGAAAATAAGAGGCGGAGGCCTTTCAAGAGGCGTTCGAAAATTCTGCGTCTCTTCGTTAAACAGTCACTGTCTCGAAACATCTGCGCCACTTCTCGCTCATTGATTTGCTCGCCGGAGACGTTACTTTGTGCCATCCCTTTCGACGGCATGTTCTCCTCTTACAAAGCCCAATTTTGTGCATTGTGAAAATTTTCGCCAGATTTTGGCCAATATATCATGAGAACATGAAGTGGAAATAGGTATACTAAATTCCGGCTTCAAATGCATCGCCTTAAAGTTGCTAATAAGAGCGCAGGCCTTTCAAGAGGCGTTCGAAAATTCTGCGTCTCTTCGTTAAGCAGTCACGGTCTCGAAATATCTGTGCCACTCCTCGTTCTTTGATTTGCTCTCCGGAGACGTTACTTTGTGCCATCTCTTTCGACGGCATGTTCTCCTGTTACAAAGCGCAGTTTTGTGCATTCTGAAAATATTCGCCAGATTTTGTCCAATATATCAGGAGAACATGAAGTGGAAAGAGGTATACTAAATTTCGGCTTCAAAGGCATCGCCTTAAAGTTGCCAATACGAGGCGCAGGCCTTTCAAGAGGCGTTCGAAAATTCTGCGTCTCTTCGTTAAACAGTCACTGCCTCGAAACATCTGCGCCACTTCTCGCTCATTGATTTGCTCTCTGGAGACGTTACTTTGTGCCATCTCTTTCGATGGCATGTTCTCCTGTTACAAAGCGCAATTTTGTGCATTTTCGAAATTTTCGCCTGATTTTGGCCAATATATCAGGAGAACATGAAGTGGAAAGAGGTATACTAAATTTCGGCTTCAAAGGCATCGCCTTAAAGTTGCTAATAAGAGGCGCAGGCCTTTCAAGAGGCGTTCGAAAATTCTGCGACTCTTCGTTAACCAGTCACTGTCTCGAAACATCTGCGCCACTTCTCGCTCTTTGATTTGCTCTCCGGAGACGTTACTTTGTGCCATCTCTTTCGACGGCATGTTCTCCTGTTACAAAGCGCAATTTTGTGCGTTACGAATATATTCACCAGATTTTGGCCAATATATCAGGAGAACATGAAATGGAAATAGGTATACTAAATTTCGGCTTCAAAGGCATCGCCTTAAAGTTGCTAATAAGAGGCGCAGGCCTTTCAAGAGGCGTTCGAAAATTCAGCGTCTCTTCGTTAAGCAGTCACGGTCTCGAAATATCTGTGCCACTCCTCGTTCTTTGATTTGCTCTCCGGAGACGTTACTTTGTGCCATTTCTTTCGACGGCATGTTCTCCTGTTATAAAGCGCAATTTTGTGCATTCTGAAAATTTTCGCCAGATTTTGGCCAATATATCATGAGAACATGAAGTGGAAATAGGTATACTAAATTTCAGCTTCAAAGGCATCGCCTTAAAGTTGAAAATAAGAGGCGGAGGCCTTTCAAGAGGCGTTCGAAAATTCTGCGTCTCTTCGTTAAACAGTCACTGTCTCGAAACATCTGCGCCACTTCTCGCTCATTGATTTGCTCTCTGGAGACGTTACTTTGTGCCATCTCTTTCGATGGCATGTTCTCCTGTTACAAAGCGCAATTTTGTGCATTTTCGAAATTTTCGCCTGATTTTGGCCAATATATCATGAGAACATGAAGTGGAAATAGGTATACTAAATTTCAGCTTCAAAGGCATCGCCTTAAAGTTGAAAATAAGAGGCGGAGGCCATTCAAGAGGCGTTCGAAAATTCTGCGTCTCTTCGTTAAACAGTCACTGCCTCGAAACATCTGCGCCAGTCCTCGCTCTTTGATTTGCTCTCCGGAGACGTTACTTTGTGCCATCTCTTTCAACGGCATGATCTCCTGTTACAAAGCGCAATTTTGTGCATTCTGAAAATATTCGCCAGATTTTGGCCAATATATCAGGAGAACATGAAGTGGTAAGAGGTATACTAAATTTGAGCTTCAAAGGCATCGCCTTAAAGTTGCCAATACGAGGCGCAGGCCTTTCAAGAGGCGTTCGAAAATTCTGCGTCTCTTCGTTAACCAGTCACTGTCTCGAAACATCTGCGCCACTTCTCGCTCTTTGATTTGCTCTCCGGAGACGTTACTTTGTGCCATCTCTTTCGACGGCATGTTCTCCTGTTACAAAGCGCAATTTTGTGCATTTTCGAAATTTTCGCGTGATTTTCGCCAATATATCATGAGAACATGAAGTGGAAATAGGTATACTAAATTTCAGCTTCAAAGGCATCGCCTTAAAGTTGAAAATAAGAGGCGGAGGCCATTCAAGAGGCGTTCGAAAATTCTGCGTCTCTTCGTTAAACAGTCACTGCCTCGAAACATCTGCGCCAGTCCTCGCTCTTTGATTTGCTCTCCGGAGACGTTACTTTGTGCCATCTCTTTCAACGGCATGATCTCCTGTTACAAAGCGCAATTTTGTGCATTCTGAAAATATTCGCCAGATTTTGGCCAATATATCAGGAGAACATGAAGTGGTAAGGGGTATACTAAATTTGAGCTTCAAAGGCATCGCCTTAAAGTTGCCAATACGAGGCGCAGGCCTTTCAAGAGGCGTTCGAAAATTCTGCGTCTCTTCGTTAACCAGTCACTGTCTCGAAACATCTGCGCCACTTCTCGCTCTTTGATTTGCTCTCCGTAGACGTTACTTTGTGCCATCTCTTTCGACGGCATGTTCTCCTGTTACAAAGCGCAATTTTGTGCATTTTCGAAATTTTCGCCTGATTTTCGCCAATATATCATGAGAACATGAAGTGGAAAGAGGTATACTAAATTTCGGCTTCAAAGGCATCGCCTTAAAGTTGCTAATAAGAGCGCAGGCCTTTCAAGAGGCGTTCGAAAATTCTGCGTCTCTTCGTTAAGCAGTCACGGTCTCGAAATATCTGTGCCACTCCTCGTTCTTTGATTTGCTCTCCGGAGACGTTACTTTGTGCCATCTCTTTCGACGGCATGTTCTCCTGTTACAATGCGCAGTTTTGTGCATTCTGAAAATATTCGCCAGATTTTGTCCAATATATCAGGAGAACATGAAGTGGAAAGAGGTATACTAAATTTCGGCTTCAAAGGCATCGCCTTAAAGTTGCCAATACGAGGCGCAGGCCTTTCAAGAGGCGTACGAAAATTCTGCGTCTCTTCGTTAAACAGTCACTGCCTCGAAACATCTGCGCCACTTCTCGCTCATTGATTTGCTCTCTGGAGACGTTACTTTGTGCCATCCCTTTCGACGGCATGTTCTCCTGTTACAAAGCCCAATTTTGTGCATTGTGAAAATTTTCGCCAAACTTTGGCCAATGTATCAGGAGAACATGAAGTGGAAAGAGTTATACTAAATTTGAGCTTCAAAGGCATCGCCTTAAAGTTGCAAATAAGAGGCGCAGGCCTTTCAAGAGGCGTTCGAAAATTCTGCGTCTCTTCGTTAAACAGTCACTGTCTCGAAACATCTGCGCCACTTCTCGCTTATTGATTTGCTCTCCGGAGACGTTACTTTGTGCCATTTCTTTCGACGGCATGTTCTCCTGTTATAAAGCGCAATTTTGTGCATTCTGAAAATTTTCGCCAGATTTTGGCCAATATATCATGAGAACATGAAGTGGAAATAGGTATACTAAATTTCAGCTTCAAAGGCATCGCCTTGAAGTTGAAAATAAGAGGCGGAGGCCTTTCAAGAGGCGTTCGAAAATTCTGCGTCTCTTCGTTAAACAGTCACTGCCTCGAAACATCTGCGCCAGTCCTCGCTCTTTGATTTGCACTCCGGAGACGTTACTTTGTGCCATCTCTTTCGATGGCATGTTCTCCTGTTACAAAGCGCAATTTTGGGCATTTTCGAAATTTTCGCCTGATTTTGGCCAATATATCATGAGAACATGAAGTGGAAATAGGTATACTAAATTTCAGCTTCAAAGGCATCGCCTTAAAGTTGAAAATAAGAGGCGGAGGCCATTCAAGAGGCGTTCGAAAATTCTGCGTCTCTTCGTTAAACAGTCACTGCCTCGAAACATCTGCGCCAGTCCTCGCTCTTTGATTTGCTCTCCGGAGACGTTACTTTGTGCCATCTCTTTCAACGGCATGATCTCCTGTTACAAAGCGCAATTTTGTGCATTCTGAAAATATTCGCCAGATTTTGGCCAATATATCAGGAGAACATGAAGTGGTAAGAGGTATACTAAATTTGAGCTTCAAAGGCATCGCCTTAAAGTTGCCAATACGAGGCGCAGGCCTTTCAAGAGGCGTTCGAAAATTCTGCGTCTCTTCGTTAAACAGTCACTGTCTCGAAACATCTGCGCCACTTCTCGCTCTTTGATTTGCTCGCCGGAGACGTTACTTTGTGCCATCCCTTTCGACGGCATGTTCTCCTGTTACAAAGCCCAATTTTGTGCATTGTGAAAATTTTCGCCAGATTTTGGCCAATATATCATGAGAACATGAAGTGGAAATAGGTATACTAAATTTGAGCTTCAAAGGCAGCGCCTTAAAGTTGCAAATAAGAGGCGCAGGCCTTTCAAGAGGCGTTCGAAAATTCTGCGTCTCTTCGTTAAACAGTCACTGTCTCGAAACATCTGCGCCACTTCTCGCTTATTGATTTGCTCTCCGGAGACGTTACTTTGTGCCATTTCTTTCGACGGCATGTTCTCCTGTTATAAAGCGCAATTTTGTGCATTCTGAAAATTTTCGCCAGATTTTGGCCAATATATCATGAGAACATGAAGTGGAAATAGGTATACTAAATTTCAGCTTCAAAGGCATCGCCTTGAAGTTGAAAATAAGAGGCGGAGGCCTTTCAAGAGGCGTTCGAAAATTCTGCGTCTCTTCGTTAAACAGTCACTGCCTCGAAACATCTGCGCCAGTCCTCGCTCTTTGATTTGCTCTCCGGAGACGTTACTTTGTGCCATCTCTTTCGATGGCATGTTCTCCTGTTACAAAGCGCAATTTTGTGCATTTTCGAAATTTTCGCCTGATTTTGGCCAATATATCATGACAACATGAAGTGGAAATAGGTATACTAAATTTCAGCTTCAAAGGCATCGCCTTAAAGTTGAAAATAAGAGGCGGAGGCCATTCAAGAGGCGTTCGAAAATTCTGCGTCTCTTCGTTAAACAGTCACTGCCTCGAAACATCTGCGCCAGTCCTCGCTCTTTGATTTGCTCTCCGGAGACGTTACTTTGTGCCATCTCTTTCAACGGCATGATCTCCTGTTACAAAGCGCAATTTTGTGCATTCTGAAAATATTCGCCAGATTTTGGCCAATATATCAGGAGAACATGAAGTGGTAAGAGGTATACTAAATTTGAGCTTCAAAGGCATCGCCTTAAAGTTGCCAATACGAGGCGCAGGCCTTTCAAGAGGCGTTCGAAAATTCTGCGTCTCTTCGTTAACCAGTCACTGTCTCGAAACATCTGCGCCACTTCTCGCTCTTTGATTTGCTCTCCGGAGACGTTACTTTGTGCCATCTCTTTCGACGGCATGTTCTCCTGTTACAAAGCGCAATTTTGTGCATTTTCGAAATTTTCGCCTGATTTTCGCCAATATATCATGAGAACATGAAGTGGAAATAGGTATACTAAATTTCAGCTTCAAAGGCATCGCCTTAAAGTTGCCAATACGAGGCGCAGGCCTTTCAAGAGGCGTTCGAAAATTCTGCGTCTCTTCGTTAAACAGTCACTGCCTCGAAACATCTGCGCCAGTCCTCGCTCTTTGATTTGCTCTCCGGAGACGTTACTTTGTGCCATCTCTTTCAACGGTATGATCTCCTGTTACAAAGCGCAATTTTGTGCATTCTGAAAATATTCGCCAGATTTTGGCCAATATATCAGGAGAACATGAAGTGGTAAGAGGTATACTAAATTTGAGCTTCAATGGCATCGCCTTAAAGTTGCCAATACGAGGCGCAGGCCTTTCAAGAGGCGTTCGAAAATTCTGCGTCTCTTCGTTAAACAGTCACTGTCTCGAAACATCTGCGCCACTTCTCGCTCATTGATTTGCTCTCTGGAGACGTTACATTGTGCCATCTCTTTCGATGGCATGTTCTCCTGTTACAAAGCGCAATTTTGTGCATTTTCGAAATTTTCGCCTGATTTTGGCGAATATATCATGAGAACATGAAGTGGAAAGAGGTATACTAAATTTCGGCTTCAAAGGCATCGCCTTAAAGTTGCTAATAAGAGGCGCAGGCCTTTCAAGAGGCGTTCGAAAATTCTGCGTCTCTTCGTTAACCAGTCACTGTCTCGAAACATCTGCGCCACTTCTCGCTCTTTGATTTGCTCTCCGGAGACGTTACTTTGTGCCATCTCTTTCGACGGCATGGTCTCCTGTTACAAAGCGCAATTTTGTGCGTTCTGAATATATTCACCAGATTTTGGCCAATATATCAGGAGAACATGACGTGGAAATAGGTATACTAAATTTCGGCTTCAAAGGCATCGCCTTAAAGTTGCTAATAAGAGGCGCAGGCCTTTCAAGAGGCGTTCGAAAATTATGCGTCTCTTCGTTAAGCAGTCACGGTCTCGAAATATCTGTGCCACTCCTCGTTCTTTGATTTGCTCTCCGGAGACGTTACTTTGTGCCATCTCTTTCGACGGCATGTTCTCCTGTTACAAAGCGCAGTTTTGTGCATTCTGAAAATATTCGCCAGATTTTGTCCAATATATCAGGAGAACATGAAGTGGAAAGAGGTATACTAAATTTTGGCTTCAAAGGCATCGCCTTAAAGTTGCCAATACGAGGCGCAGGCCTTTCAAGAGGCGTTCGAAAATTCTGCGTCTCTTCGTTAAACAGTCACTGCCTCGAAACATCTGCGCCTCTTCTCGCTCATTGATTTGCTCTCTGGAGACGTTACTTTGTGCCATCTCTTTCGATGGCATGTTCTCCTGTTACAAAGCGCAATTTTGTGCATTTTCGAAATTTTCGCCTGATTTTGGCCAATATATCAGGAGAACATGAAGTGGAAAGAGGTATACTAAATTTCGGCTTCAAAGGCATCGCCTTAAAGTTGCTAATAAGAGGCGCAGGCCTTTCAAGAGGCGTTCGAAAATTCTGCGTCTCTTCGTTACCCAGTCACTGTCTCGAAACATCTGTGCCACTCCTCGTTCTTTGATTTGCTCTCCGGAGACGTTACTTTGTGCCATTTCTTTCGACGGCATGTTCTCCTGTTATAAAGCGCAATTTTGTGCATTCTGAAAATTTTCGCCAGATTTTGGCCAATGTATCAGGAGAACATGAAGTGGAAAGAGGTATACTAAATTTGAGCTTCAAAGGCATCTCCTTAAAGTTGCCAATACGAGGCGCAGGCCTTTCAAGAGGCGTTCGAAAATTCTGCGTCTCTTCGTTAAACAGTCACTGTCTCGAAACATCTGCGCCACTTCTCGCTAATTGATTTGCTCTCCGGAGACGTTACTTTGTGCCATCTCTTTCGACGGCATGTTCTCCTGTTACAAAGCGCAATTTTGTGCGTTCTGAATATATTCACCAGATTTTGGCCAATATATCAGGAGAACATGAAGTGGATATAGGTATACTAAATTTCAGCTTCAAAGGCATCGCCTTAAACTTGCTAATAAGAGGCGCAGGCCTTTCAAGAGGCGTTCGAAAATTCTGCGTCTCTTCGTTAAGCAGTCACGGTCTCGAAATATCTGTGCCACTCCTCGTTCTTTGATTTGCTCTCCGGAGACGTTACTTTGAGCCATCTCTTTCGACGGCATGTTCTCCTGTTACAAAGCCCAATTTTGTGCGTTGTGAAAATTTTCGCCAAACTTTGGCCAATGTGTCAGGAGAACATGAAGTGGAAAGAGGTATACTAAATTTGAGCTTCAAAGGCATCGCCTTAAAGTTGCAAATAAGAGGCGCAGGCCTTTCAAGAGGCGTTCGAAAATTCTGCGTCTCTTCGTTAAACAGTCACTGTCTCGAAACATCTGCGCCACTCCTCGCTCTTTGATTTGCTCTCCGGAGACGTTACTTTGAGCCATCTCTTTCGACGGCATGTTCTCCTGTTACAAAGCCCAATTTTGTGCATTGTGAAAATTTTCGCCAAACTTTGGCCAATGTATCAGGAGAACATGAAGTGGAAAGAGGTATACTAAATTTGAGCTTCAAAGGCATCGCCTTAAAGTTGCAAATAAGAGGCGCAGGCCTTTCAAGAGGCGTTCGAAAATTCTGCGTCTCTTCGTTAAACAGTCACTGTCTCGAAACATCTGCGCCACTCCTCGCTCTTTGATTTGCTCTCCGGAGACGTTACTTTGAGCCATCTCTTTCGACGGCATGTTCTCCTGTTACAAAGCCCAATTTTGTGCATTGTGAAAATTTTCGCCAAACTTTGGCCAATGTATCAGGAGAACATGAAGTGGAAAGAGGTATACTAAATTTGAGCTTCAAAGGCATCGCCTTAAAGTTGCAAATAAGAGGCGCAGGCCTTTCAAGAGGCGTTCGAAAATTCTGCGTCTCTTCGTTAAACAGTCACTGTCTCGAAACATCTGCGCAACTTCTCGCTTATTGATTTGCTCTCCGGAGACGTTACTTTGTGCCATTTCTTTCGACGGCATGTTCTCCTGTTACAAAGCGCAATTTTGTGCATTCTGAAAATATTCGCCAGATTTTGGCCAATATATCACGAGAACATGAAGTGGTAAGAGGTATACTAAATTTGAGCTTCAAAGGCATCGCCTTAAAATTGCCAATACGAGGCGCAGGCCTTTCAAGAGGCGTTCGAAAATTCTGCGTCTCTTCGTTAAACAGTCACTGTCTCGAAACATCTGCGCCACTTCTCGCTCATTGATTTGCTCTCCGGAGACGTTACTTTGTGCCATCTCTTTCGACGGCATGTTCTCCTGTTACAAAGCGCAATTTTGTGCGTTCTGAAAATATTCGCCAGATTTTGGCCAATATATCAGGAGAACATGAAGTGGTAAGAGGTATACTAAATTTGAGCTTCAATGGCATCGTCTTAAAGTTGCCAATACGAGGCGCAGGCCTTTCAAGAGGCGTTCGAAAATTATGCGTCTCTTCGTTAAGCAGTCACGGTCTCGAAATATCTGTGCCACTCCTCGTTCTTTGATTTGCTCTCCGGAGACGTTACTTTGTGCCATCTCTTTCGACGGCATGTTCTCCTGTTACAAAGCGCAGTTTTGTGCATTCTGAAAATATTCGCCAGATTTTGTCCAATATATCAGGAGAACATGAAGTGGAAAGAGGTATACTAAATTTCGGCTTCAAAGGCATCGCCTTAAAATTGCCAATACGAGGCGCAGGCCTTTCAAGAGGCGTTCGAAAATTCTGCGTCTCTTCGTTAAACAGTCACTGCCTCGAAACATCTGCGCCTCTTCTCGCTCATTGATTTGCTCTCTGGAGACGTTACTTTGTGCCATCTCTTTCGATGGCATGTTCTCCTGTTACAAAGCGCAATTTTGTGCATTTTCGAAATTTTCGCCTGATTTTGGCCAATATATCAGGAGAACATGAAGTGGAAAGAGGTATACTAAATTTCGGCTTCAAAGGCATCGCCTTAAAGTTGCTAATAAGAGGCGCAGGCCTTTCAAGAGGCGTTCGAAAATTCTGCGTCTCTTCGTTACCCAGTCACTGTCTCGAAACATCTGTGCCACTCCTCGTTCTTTGATTTGCTCTCCGGAGACGTTACTTTGTGCCATTTCTTTCGACGGCATGTTCTCCTGTTATAAAGCGCAATTTTGTGCATTCTGAAAATTTTCGCCAGATTTTGGCCAATATATCATGAGAACATGAAGTGGAAATAGGTATACTAAATTTCAGCTTCAAAGGCATCGCCTTAAAGTTGAAAATAAGAGGCGGAGGCCTTTCAAGAGGCGTTCGAAAATTCTGCGTCTCTTCGTTAAACAGTCACTGTCTCGAAACATCTGCGCCACTTCTCGCTCATTGATTTGCTCTCTGGAGACGTTACTTTGTGCCATCTCTTTCGATGGCATGTTCTCCTGTTACAAAGCGCAATTTTGTGCATTTTCGAAATTTTCGCCTGATTTTGGCCAATATATCAGGAGAACATGAAGTGGAAAGAGGTATACTAAATTTCGGCTTCAAAGGCATCGCCTTAAAGTTGCTAATAAGAGGCGCAGGCCTTTCAAGAGGCGTTCGAAAATTCTGCGTCTCTTCGTTAACCAGTCACTGTCTCGAAACATCTGTGCTACTCCTCGTTCTTAGATTTGCTCTCCGGAGACGTTACTTTGTGCCATCTCTTTCGACGGCATGTTCTCCTGTTACAAAGCGCAGTTTTGTGCATTCTGAAAATATTCGCCAGATTTTGTCCAATATATCAGGAGAACATGAAGTGGAAAGAGGTATACTAAATTTCGGTTTCAAAGGAATCGCCTTAAAGTTGCAAATAAGAGGCGCAGGCCTTTCAAAAGGCGTTCGAAAATTCTGCGTCTCTTCGTTAAACAGTCACTGTCTCGAAACATCTGCGCCACTTCTCGCTCTTTGATTTGCTCGCCGGAGACGATACTTTGTGCCATTCCTTTCGACGGCATGTTCTCCTGTTACAAAGCCCAATTTTGTGCGTTGTGAAAATTTTCGCCAAACTTTGGCCAATATATCAGGAGAACATGAAGTGGAAAGAGGTATACTAAATTTGAGCTTCAAAGGCATCTCCTTAAAGTTGCCAATACGAGGCGCAGGCCTTTCAAGAGGCGTTCGAAAATTCTGCGTCTCTTCGTTAAACAGTCACTGTCTCGAAACATCTGCGCCACTTCTCGCTAATTGATTTGCTCTCCGGAGACGTTACTTTGTGCCATCTCTTTCGACGGCATGTTCTCCTGTTACAAAGCGCAATTTTGTGCGTTCTGAATATATTCACCAGATTTTGCCCAATATATCAGGAGAACATGAAGTGGATATAGGTATACTAAATTTCAGCTTCAAAGGCATCGCCTTAAACTTGCTAATAAGAGGCGCAGGCCTTTCAAGAGGCGTTCGAAAATTCTGCGTCTCTTCGTTAAGCAGTCACGGTCTCGAAATATCTGTGCCACTCCTCGTTCTTTGATTTGCTCTCCGGAGACGTTACTTTGAGCCATCTCTTTCGACGGCATGTTCTCCTGTTACAAAGCCCAATTTTGTGCGTTGTGAAAATTTTCGCCAAACTTTGGCCAATGTGTCAGGAGAACATGAAGTGGAAAGAGGTATACTAAATTTGAGCTTCAAAGGCATCGCCTTAAAGTTGCAAATAAGAGGCGCAGGCCTTTCAAGAGGCGTTCGAAAATTCTGCGTCTCTTCGTTAAACAGTCACTGTCTCGAAACATCTGCGCCACTCCTCGCTCTTTGATTTGCTCTCCGGAGACGTTACTTTGAGCCATCTCTTTCGACGGCATGTTCTCCTGTTACAAAGCCCAATTTTGTGCATTGTGAAAATTTTCGCCAAACTTTGGCCAATGTATCAGGAGAACATGAAGTGGAAAGAGGTATACTAAATTTGAGCTTCAAAGGCATCGCCTTAAAGTTGCAAATAAGAGGCGCAGGCCTTTCAAGAGGCGTTCGAAAATTCTGCGTCTCTTCGTTAAACAGTCACTGTCTCGAAACATCTGCGCCACTCCTCGCTCTTTGATTTGCTCTCCGGAGACGTTACTTTGAGCCATCTCTTTCGACGGCATGTTCTCCTGTTACAAAGCCCAATTTTGTGCATTGTGAAAATTTTCGCCAAACTTTGGCCAATGTATCAGGAGAACATGAAGTGGAAAGAGGTATACTAAATTTGAGCTTCAAAGGCATCGCCTTAAAGTTGCAAATAAGAGGCGCAGGCCTTTCAAGAGGCGTTCGAAAATTCTGCGTCTCTTCGTTAAACAGTCACTGTCTCGAAACATCTGCGCAACTTCTCGCTTATTGATTTGCTCTCCGGAGACGTTACTTTGTGCCATTTCTTTCGACGGCATGTTCTCCTGTTACAAAGCGCAATTTTGTGCATTCTGAAAATATTCGCCAGATTTTGGCCAATATATCACGAGAACATGAAGTGGTAAGAGGTATACTAAATTTGAGCTTCAAAGGCATCGCCTTAAAATTGCCAATACGAGGCGCAGGCCTTTCAAGAGGCGTTCGAAAATTCTGCGTCTCTTCGTTAAACAGTCACTGTCTCGAAACATCTGCGCCACTTCTCGCTCATTGATTTGCTCTCCGGAGACGTTACTTTGTGCCATCTCTTTCGACGGCATGTTCTCCTGTTACAAAGCGCAATTTTGTGCGTTCTGAAAATATTCGCCAGATTTTGGCCAATATATCAGGAGAACATGAAGTGGTAAGAGGTATACTAAATTTGAGCTTCAATGGCATCGTCTTAAAGTTGCCAATAAGAGGCGCAGGCCTTTCAAGAGGCGTTCGAAAATTATGCGTCTCTTCGTTAAGCAGTCACGGTCTCGAAATATCTGTGCCACTCCTCGTTCTTTGATTTGCTCTCCGGAGACGTTACTTTGTGCCATCTCTTTCGACGGCATGTTCTCCTGTTACAAAGCGCAGTTTTGTGCATTCTGAAAATATTCGCCAGATTTTGTCCAATATATCAGGAGAACATGAAGTGGAAAGAGGTATACTAAATTTCGGCTTCAAAGGCATCGCCTTAAAATTGCCAATACGAGGCGCAGGCCTTTCAAGAGGCGTTCGAAAATTCTGCGTCTCTTCGTTAAACAGTCACTGCCTCGAAACATCTGCGCCTCTTCTCGCTCATTGATTTGCTCTCTGGAGACGTTACTTTGTGCCATCTCTTTCGATGGCATGTTCTCCTGTTACAAAGCGCAATTTTGTGCATTTTCGAAATTTTCGCCTGATTTTGGCCAATATATCAGGAGAACATGAAGTGGAAAGAGGTATACTAAATTTCGGCTTCAAAGGCAGCGCCTTAAAGTTGCTAATAAGAGGCGCAGGCCTTTCAAGAGGCGTTCGAAAATTCTGCGTCTCTTCGTTACCCAGTCACTGTCTCGAAACATCTGTGCCACTCCTCGTTCTTTGATTTGCTCTCCGGAGACGTTACTTTGTGCCATTTCTTTCGACGGCATGTTCTCCTGTTATAAAGCGCAATTTTGTGCATTCTGAAAATTTTCGCCAGATTTTGGCCAATATATCATGAGAACATGAAGTGGAAATAGGTATACTAAATTTCAGCTTCAAAGGCATCGCCTTAAAGTTGAAAATAAGAGGCGGAGGCCTTTCAAGAGGCGTTCGAAAATTCTGCGTCTCTTCGTTAAACAGTCACTGTCTCGAAACATCTGCGCCACTTCTCGCTCATTGATTTGCTCTCTGGAGACGTTACTTTGTGCCATCTCTTTCGATGGCATGTTCTCCTGTTACAAAGCGCAATTTTGTGCATTTTCGAAATTTTCGCCTGATTTTGGCCAATATATCAGGAGAACATGAAGTGGAAAGAGGTATACTAAATTTCGGCTTCAAAGGCATCGCCTTAAAGTTGCTAATAAGAGGCGCAGGCCTTTCAAGAGGCGTTCGAAAATTCTGCGTCTCTTCGTTAACCAGTCACTGTCTCGAAACATCTGTGCTACTCCTCGTTCTTAGATTTGCTCTCCGGAGACGTTACTTTGTGCCATCTCTTTCGACGGCATGTTCTCCTGTTACAAAGCGCAGTTTTGTGCATTCTGAAAATATTCGCCAGATTTTGTCCAATATATCAGGAGAACATGAAGTGGAAAGAGGTATACTAAATTTCGGTTTCAAAGGAATCGCCTTAAAGTTGCAAATAAGAGGCGCAGGCCTTTCAAAAGGCGTTCGAAAATTCTGCGTCTCTTCGTTAAACAGTCACTGTCTCGAAACATCTGCGCCACTTCTCGCTCTTTGATTTGCTCGCCGGAGACGATACTTTGTGCCATTCCTTTCGACGGCATGTTCTCCTGTTACAAAGCCCAATTTTGTGCGTTGTGAAAATTTTCGCCAAACTTTGGCCAATGTATCAGGAGAACATGAAGTGGAAAGAGGTATACTAAATTTGAGCTTCAAAGGCATCTCCTTAAAGTTGCCAATACGAGGCGCAGGCCTTTCAAGAGGCGTTCGAAAATTCTGCGTCTCTTCGTTAAACAGTCACTGTCTCGAAACATCTGCGCCACTTCTCGCTAATTGATTTGCTCTCCGGAGACGTTACTTTGTGCCATCTCTTTCGACGGCATGTTCTCCTGTTACAAAGCGCAATTTTGTGCGTTCTGAATATATTCACCAGATTTTGCCCAATATATCAGGAGAACATGAAGTGGATATAGGTATACTAAATTTCAGCTTCAAAGGCATCGCCTTAAACTTGCTAATAAGAGGCGCAGGCCTTTCAAGAGGCGTTCGAAAATTCTGCGTCTCTTCGTTAAGCAGTCACGGTCTCGAAATATCTGTGCCACTCCTCGTTCTTTGATTTGCTCTCCGGAGACGTTACTTTGAGCCATCTCTTTCGACGGCATGTTCTCCTGTTACAAAGCCCAATTTTGTGCGTTGTGAAAATTTTCGCCAAACTTTGGCCAATGTGTCAGGAGAACATGAAGTGGAAAGAGGTATACTAAATTTGAGCTTCAAAGGCATCGCCTTAAAGTTGCAAATAAGAGGCGCAGGCCTTTCAAGAGGCGTTCGAAAATTCTGCGTCTCTTCGTTAAACAGTCACTGTCTCGAAACATCTGCGCCACTCCTCGCTCTTTGATTTGCTCTCCGGAGACGTTACTTTGAGCCATCTCTTTCGACGGCATGTTCTCCTGTTACAAAGCCCAATTTTGTGCATTGTGAAAATTTTCGCCAAACTTTGGCCAATGTATCAGGAGAACATGAAGTGGAAAGAGGTATACTAAATTTGAGCTTCAAAGGCATCGCCTTAAAGTTGCAAATAAGAGGCGCAGGCCTTTCAAGAGGCGTTCGAAAATTCTGCGTCTCTTCGTTAAACAGTCACTGTCTCGAAACATCTGCGCCACTCCTCGCTCTTTGATTTGCTCTCCGGAGACGTTACTTTGAGCCATCTCTTTCGACGGCATGTTCTCCTGTTACAAAGCCCAATTTTGTGCATTGTGAAAATTTTCGCCAAACTTTGGCCAATGTATCAGGAGAACATGAAGTGGAAAGAGGTATACTAAATTTGAGCTTCAAAGGCATCGCCTTAAAGTTGCAAATAAGAGGCGCAGGCCTTTCAAGAGGCGTTCGAAAATTCTGCGTCTCTTCGTTAAACAGTCACTGTCTCGAAACATCTGCGCAACTTCTCGCTTATTGATTTGCTCTCCGGAGACGTTACTTTGTGCCATTTCTTTCGACGGCATGTTCTCCTGTTATAAAGCGCAATTTTGTGCATTCTGAAAATTTTCGCCAGATTTTGGCCAATATATCATGAGAACATGAAGTGGAAATAGGTATACTAAATTTCAGCTTCAAAGGCATCGCCTTAAAGTTGAAAATAAGAGGCGGAGGCCTTTCAAGAGGCGTTCGAAAATTCTGCGTCTCTTCGTTAAACAGTCACTGCCTCGAAACATCTGCGCCAGTCCTCGCTCTTTGATTTGCTCTCCGGAGACGTTACTTTGTGCCATCTCTTTCAACGGCATGATCTCCTGTTACAAAGCGCAATTTTGTGCATTCTGAAAATATTCGCCAGATTTTGGCCAATATATCACGAGAACATGAAGTGGTAAGAGGTATACTAAATTTGAGCTTCAAAGGCATCGCCTTAAAATTGCCAATACGAGGCGCAGGCCTTTCAAGAGGCGTTCGAAAATTCTGCGTCTCTTCGTTAAACAGTCACTGTCTCGAAACATCTGCGCCACTTCTCGCTCATTGATTTGCTCTCCGGAGACGTTACTTTGTGCCATCTCTTTCGACGGCATGTTCTCCTGTTACAAAGCGCAATTTTGTGCGTTCTGAAAATATTCGCCAGATTTTGGCCAATATATCAGGAGAGCATGAAGTGGTAAGAGGTATACTAAATTTGAGCTTCAATGGCATCGTCTTAAAGTTGCCAATACGAGGCGCAGGCCTTTCAAGAGGCGTTCGAAAATTCTGCGTCTCTTCGTTAAACAGTCACTGTCTCGAAACATCTGCGCCACTTCTCGGTCATTGATTTGCTCTCTGAAGACGTTACTTTGTGCCATCTCTTTCGATGGCATGTTCTCCTGTTACAAAGCGCAATTTTGTGCATTCTCGAAATTTTCGCCTGATTTTGGCCAATATATCATGAGAACATGAAGTGGAAAGAGGTATACTAAATTTCGGCTTCAAAGGCATCGCCTTAAAGTTGCAAATAAGAGGCGCAGGCCTTTCAAGAGGCGTTCGAAAATTCTGCGTCTCTTCGTTAAACAGTCACTGTCTCGAAACATCTGCGCCACTTCTCGCTCATTGATTTGCTCTCTGCAGACGTTACTTTGTGCCATCTCTTTCGATGGCATGTTCTCCTGTTACGAAGCGCAATTTTGTGCATTCTGAAAATTTTCGCCAGATTTTGGCCAATATTTCATGAGAACATGAAGTGGAAATAGGTATACTAAATTTCAGCTTCAAAGGCATCGCCTTAAAGTTGAAAATAAGAGGCGGAGGCCTTTCAAGAGGCGTTCGAAAATTCTGCGTCTCTTCGTTAAACAGTCACTGCCTCGAAACATCTGCGCCAGTCCTCGCTCTTTGATTTGCTCTCCGGAGACGTTACTTTGTGCCATCTCTTTCAACGGTATGATCTCCTGTTACAAAGCGCAATTTTGTGCATTCTGAAAATATTCGCCAGATTTTGGCCAATATATCAGGAGAACATGAAGTGGTAAGAGGTATACTAAATTTGAGCTTCAATGGCATCGCCTTAAAGTTGCCAATACGAGGCGCAGGCCTTTCAAGAGGCGTTCGAAAATTCTGCGTCTCTTCGTTAAACAGTCACTGTCTCGAAACATCTGCGCCACTCCTCGCTCTTTGATTTGCTCTCCGGAGACGTTACTTTGAGCCATCTCTTTCGACGGCATGTTCTCCTGTTACAAAGCCCAATTTTGTGCATTGTGAAAATTTTCGCCAAACTTTGGCCAATGTATCAGGAGAACATGAAGTGGAAAGAGGTATACTAAATTTGAGCTTCAAAGGCATCGCCTTAAAGTTGCAAATAAGAGGCGCAGGCCTTTCAAGAGGCGTTCGAAAATTCTGCGTCTCTTCGTTAAACAGTCACTGTCTCGAAACATCTGCGCAACTTCTCGCTTATTGATTTGCTCTGCGGAGACGTTACTTTGTGCCATTTCTTTCGACGGCATGTTCTCCTGTTATAAAGCGCAATTTTGTGCATTCT
Source organism: Andrena cerasifolii (assembly GCF_050908995.1). Classification (NCBI taxonomy): domain Eukaryota; kingdom Metazoa; phylum Arthropoda; class Insecta; order Hymenoptera; family Andrenidae; genus Andrena; species Andrena cerasifolii. Next base: position 19,916 of record NW_027485354.1, read on the forward strand.
GAAAATTTTCGCCAGATTTTGGCCAATATATCATGAGAACATGAAGTGGAAATAGGTATACTAAATTTCAGCTTCAAAGGCATCGCCTTAAAGTTGAAAATAAGAGGCGCAGGCCTTTCAAGAGGCGTTCGAAAATTCTGCGTCTCTTCGTTAAACAGTCACTGTCTCGAAACATCTGCGCCACTTCTCGCTCATTGATTTGCTCTCTGCAGACGTTACTTTGTGCCATCTCTTTCGATGGCATGTTCTCCTGTTACGAAGCGCAATTTTGTGCATTCTCGAAATTTTCGCCTGATTTTGGCCAATATATCATGAGAACATGAAGTGGAAAGAAGTATCCTAAATTTCGGCTTCAAAGGCATCGCCTTAAAGTTGCAAATAAGAGGCGCAGGCCTTTCAAGAGGCGTTCGAAAATTCTACGTCTCTTCGTTAAACAGTCACTGTCTCGAAACATCTGCGCCACTCCTCGCTCTTTGATTTGCTCTCCGGAGACGTTACTTTGAGCCATCTCTTTCGACGGCATGTACTCCTGTTACAAAGCCCAATTTTGTGCGTTGTGAAAATTTTCGCCAAACTTTGGCCAATGTATCAGGAGAACATGAAGTGGAAAGAGGTATACTAAATTTGAGCTTCAAAGGCATCGCCTTAAAGTTGCAAATAAGAGGCGCAGGCCTTTCAAGAGGCGTTCGAAAATTCTGCGTCTCTTCGTTAAACAGTCACTGTCTCGAAACATCTGCGCCACTCCTCGCTCTTTGATTTGCTCTCCGGAGACGTTACTTTGAGCCATCTCTTTCGACGGCATGTACTCCTGTTACAAAGCCCAATTTTGTGCGTTGTGAAAATTTTCGCCAAACTTTGGCCAATGTATCAGGAGAACATGAAGTGGAAAGAGGTATACTAAATTTGAGCTTCAAAGGCATCGCCTTAAAGTTGCAAATAAGAGGCGCAGGCCTTTCAAGAGGCGTTCGAAAATTCTGCGTCTCTTCGTTAAACAGTCACTGTCTCGAAACATCTGCGCAACTTCTCGCTTATTGATTTGCTCTCCGGAGACGTTACTTTGTGCCATTTCTTTCGACGGCATGTTCTCCTGTTATAAAGCGCAATTTTGTGCATTCTGAAAATTTTCGCCAGATTTTGGCCAATATATCATGAGAACATGAAGTGGAAATAGGTATACTAAATTTCAGCTTCAAAGGCATCGCCTTAAAGTTGAAAATAAGAGGCGGAGGCCTTTCAAGAGGCGTTCGAAAATTCTGCGTCTCTTCGTTAAACAGTCACTGCCTCGAAACATCTGCGCCAGTCCTCGCTCTTTGATTTGCTCTCCGGAGACGTTACTTTGTGCCATCTCTTTCAACGGCATGATCTCCTGTTACAAAGCGCAATTTTGTGCATTCTGAAAATATTCGCCAGATTTTGGCCAATATATCACGAGAATATGAAGTGGTAAGAGGTATACTAAATTTGAGCTTCAAAGGCATCGCCTTAAAATTGCCAATACGAGGCGCAGGCCTTTCAAGAGGCGTTCGAAAGTTCTGCGTCTCTTCGTTAAACAGTCACTGTCTCGAAACATCTGCGCCACTTCTCGCTCATTGATTTGCTCTCCGGAGACGTTACTTTGTGCCATCTCTTTCGACGGCATGTTCTCCTGTTACAAAGCGCAATTTTGTGCGTTCTGAAAATATTCGCCAGATTTTGGCCAATATATCAGGAGAACATGAAGTGGTAAGAGGTATACTAAATTTGAGCTTCAATGGCATCGTCTTAAAGTTGCCAATACGAGGCGCAGGCCTTTCAAGAGGCGTTCGAAAATTCTGCGTCTCTTCGTTAAACAGTCACTGTCTCGAAACATCTGCGCCACTTCTCGCTCATTGATTTGCTCTCTGAAGACGTTACTTTGTGCCATCTCTTTCGATGGCATGTTCTCCTGTTACAAAGCGCAATTTTGTGCATTCTCGAAATTTTCGCCTGATTTTGGCCAATATATCATGAGAACATGAAGTGGAAAGAGGTATACTAAATTTCGGCTTCAAAGGCATCGCCTTAAAGTTGCAAATAAGAGGCGCAGGCCTTTCAAGAGGCGTTCGAAAATTCTGCGTCTCTTCGTTAAACAGTCACTGTCTCGAAACATCTGCGCCACTTCTCGCTCATTGATTTGCTCTCTGCAGACGTTACTTTGTGCCATCTCTTTCGATGGCATGTTCTCCTGTTACGAAGCGCAATTTTGTGCATTCTCGAAATTTTCGCCTGATTTTGGCCAATATATCATGAGAACATGAAGTGGAAAGAAGTATACTAAATTTCGGCTTCAAAGGCATCGCCTTAAAGTTGCAAATAAGAGGCGCAGGCCTTTCAAGAGGCGTTCGAAAATTCTACGTCTCTTCGTTAAACAGTCACTGTCTCGAAACATCTGCGCCACTCCTCGCTCTTTGATTTGCTCTCCGGAGACGTTACTTTGAGCCATCTCTTTCGACGGCATGTACTCCTGTTACAAAGCCCAATTTTGTGCGTTGTGAAAATTTTCGCCAAACTTTGGCCAATGTATCAGGAGAACATGAAGTGGAAAGAGGTATACTAAATTTGAGCTTCAAAGGCATCGCCTTAAAGTTGCAAATAAGAGGCGCAGGCCTTTCAAGAGGCGTTCGAAAATTCTGCGTCTCTTCGTTAAACAGTCACTGTCTCGAAACTTCTGCGCCACTCCTCGCTCTTTGATTTGCTCTCCGGAGACGTTACTTTGAGCCATCTCTTTCGACGGCATGTTCTCCTGTTACAAAGCCCAATTTTGTGCATTGTGAAAATTTTCGCCAAACTTTGGCCAATGTATCAGGAGAACATGAAGTGGAAATAGGTATACTAAATTTCAGCTTCAAAGGCATCGCCTTAAAGTTGAAAATAAGAGGCGGAGGCCTTTCAAGAGGCGTTCGAAAATTCTGCGTCTCTTCGTTAAACAGTCACTGCCTCGAAACATCTGCGCCAGTCCTCGCTCTTTGATTTGCTCTCCGGAGACGTTACTTTGTGCCATCTCTTTCAACGGTATGATCTCCTGTTACAAAGCGCAATTTTGTGCATTCTGAAAATATTCGCCAGATTTTGGCCAATATATCAGGAGAACATGAAGTGGTAAGAGGTATACTAAATTTGAGCTTCAATGGCATCGCCTTAAAGTTGCCAATACGAGGCGCAGGCCTTTCAAGAGGCGTTCGAAAATTCTGCGTCTCTTCGTTAAACAGTCACTGTCTCGAAACATCTGCGCCACTTCTCGCTCATTGATTTGCTCTCTGGAGACGTTACATTGTGCCATCTCTTTCGATGGCATGTTCTCCTGTTACAAAGCGCAATTTTGTGCATTTTCGAAATTTTCGCCTGATTTTGGCGAATATATCATGAGAACATGAAGTGGAAAGAGGTATACTAAATTTCGGCTTCAAAGGCATCGCCTTAAAGTTGCTAATAAGAGGCGCAGGCCTTTCAAGAGGCGTTCGAAAATTCTGCGTCTCTTCGTTAACCAGTCACTGTCTCGAAACATCTGCGCCACTTCTCGCTCTTTGATTTGCTCTCCGGAGACGTTACTTTGTGCCATCTCTTTCGACGGCATGTTCTCCTGTTACAAAGCGCAATTTTGTGCGTTCTGAATATATTCACCAGATTTTGGCCAATATATCAGGAGAACATGACGTGGAAATAGGTATACTAAATTTCGGCTTCAAAGGCATCGCCTTAAAGTTGCTAATAAGAGGCGCAGGCCTTTCAAGAGGCGTTCGAAAATTATGCGTCTCTTCGTTAAGCGGTCACGGTCTCGAAATATCTGTGCCACTCCTCGTTCTTTGATTTGCTCTCCGGAGACGTTACTTTGTGCCATCTCTTTCGACGGCATGTTCTCCTGTTACAAAGCGCAGTTTTGTGCATTCTGAAAATATTTGCCAGATTTTGTCCAATATATCAGGAGAACATGAAGTGGAAAGAGGTATACTAAATTTCGGCTTCAAAGGCATCGCCTTAAAGTTGAAAATAAGAGGCGGAGGCCTTTCAAGAGGCGTTCGAAAATTCTGCGTCTCTTCGTTAAACAGTCACTGTCTCGAAACATCTGCGCCACTTCTCGCTCATTGATTTGCTCTCTGGAGACGTTACTTTGTGCCATCTCTTTCGATGGCATGTTCTCCTGTTACAAAGCGCAATTTTGTGCATTTTCGAAATTTTCGCCTGATTTTGGCCAATATATCAGGAGAACATGAAGTGGAAAGAGGTATACTAAATTTCGGCTTCAAAGGCATCGCCTTAAAGTTGCTAATAAGAGGCGCAGGCCTTTCAAGAGGCGTTCGAAAATTCTGCGTCTCTTCGTTAACCAGTCACTGTCTCGAAACATCTGTGCTACTCCTCGTTCTTAGATTTGCTCTCCGGAGACGTTACTTTGTGCCATCTCTTTCGACGGCATGTTCTCCTGTTACAAAGCGCAGTTTTGTGCATTCTGAAAATATTCGCCAGATTTTGTCCAATATATCAGGAGAACATGAAGTGGAAAGAGGTATACTAAATTTCGGTTTCAAAGGAATCGCCTTAAAGTTGCAAATAAGAGGCGCAGGCCTTTCAAAAGGCGTTCGAAAATTCTGCGTCTCTTCGTTAAACAGTCACTGTCTCGAAACATCTGCGCCACTTCTCGCTCTTTGATTTGCTCGCCGGAGACGTTACTTTTTGCCATCCCTTTCGACGGCATGTTCTCCTGTTACAAAGCCCAATTTTGTGCGTTGTGAAAATTTTCGCCAAACTTTGGCCAATGTATCAGGAGAACATGAAGTGGAAAGAGGTATACTAAATTTGAGCTTCAAAGGCATCTCCTTAAAGTTGCCAATACGAGGCGCAGGCCTTTCAAGAGGCGTTCGAAAATTCTGCGTCTCTTCGTTAAACAGTCACTGTCTCGAAACATCTGCGCCACTTCTCGCTAATTGATTTGCTCTCCGGAGACGTTACTTTGTGCCATCTCTTTCGACGGCATGTTCTCCTGTTACAAAGCGCAATTTTGTGCGTTCTGAATATATTCACCAGATTTTGGCCAATATATCAGGAGAACATGAAGTGGATATAGGTATACTAAATTTCAGCTTCAAAGGCATCGCCTTAAACTTGCTAATAAGAGGCGCAGGCCTTTCAAGAGGCGTTCGAAAATTCTGCGTCTCTTCGTTAAGCAGTCACGGTCTCGAAATATCTGTGCCACTCCTCGTTCTTTGATTTGCTCTCCGGAGACGTTACTTTGTGCCATCTCTTTCGACGGCATGTTCTCCTGTTACAAAGCGCAGTTTTGTGCATTCTGAAAATATTCGCCAGATTTTGTCCAATATATTAGGAGAACATGAAGTGGAAAGAGGTATACTAAATTTCGGTTTCAAAGGAATCGCCTTAAAGTTGCAAATAAGAGGCGCAGGCCTTTCAAAAGGCGTTCGAAAATTCTGCGTCTCTTCGTTAAACAGTCACTGTCTCGAAACATCTGCGCCACTTCTCGCTCTTTGATTTGCTCGCCGGAGACGTTACTTTGTGCCATCCCTTTCGACGGCATGTTCTCCTGTTACAAAGCCCAATTTTGTGCGTTGTGAAAATTTTCGCCAAACTTTGGCCAATGTATCAGGAGAACATGAAGTGGAAAGAGGTATACTAAATTTGAGCTTCAAAGGCATCGCCTTAAAGTTGCAAATAAGAGGCGCAGGCCTTTCAAGAGGCGTTCGAAAATTCTGCGTCTCTTCGTTAAACAGTCACTGTCTCGAAACATCTGCGCAACTTCTCGCTTATTGATTTGCTCTCCGGAGACGTTACTTTGTGCCATCTCTTTCAACGGCATGATCTCCTGTTACAAAGCGCAATTTTGTGCATTCTGAAAATATTCGCCAGATTTTGGCCAATATATCACGAGAATATGAAGTGGTAAGAGGTATACTAAATTTGAGCTTCAAAGGCATCGCCTTAAAATTGCCAATACGAGGCGCAGGCCTTTCAAGAGGCGTTCGAAAGTTCTGCGTCTCTTCGTTAAACAGTCACTGTCTCGAAACATCTGCGCCACTTCTCGCTCATTGATTTGCTCTCCGGAGACGTTACTTCGTGCCATCTCTTTCGACGGCATGTTCTCCTGTTACAAAGCGCAATTTTGTGCGTTCTGAAAATATTCGCCAGATTTTGGCCAATATATCAGGAGAACATGAAGTGGTAAGAGGTATACTAAATTTGAGCTTCAATGGCATCGTCTTAAAGTTGCCAATACGAGGCGCAGGCCTTTCAAGAGGCGTTCGAAAATTCTGCGTCTCTTCGTTAAACAGTCACTGTCTCGAAACATCTGCGCCACTTCTCGCTCATTGATTTGCTCTCTGAAGACGTTACTTTGTGCCATCTCTTTCGATGGCATGTTCTCCTGTTACAAAGCGCAATTTTGTGCATTCTGAAAATATTCGCCAGATTTTGGCCAATATATCACGAGAATATGAAGTGGTAAGAGGTATACTAAATTTGAGCTTCAAAGGCATCGCCTTAAAGTTGCAAATAAGAGGCGCAGGCCTTTCAAGAGGCGTTCGAAAATTCTGCGTCTCTTCGTTAAACAGTCACTGTCTCGAAACATCTGCGCCACTCCTCGCTCTTTGATTTGCTCTCCGGAGACGTTACTTCGTGCCATCTCTTTCGACGGCATGTTCTCCTGTTACAAAGCGCAATTTTGTGCGTTCTGAAAATATTCGCCAGATTTTGGCCAATATATCAGGAGAACATGAAGTGGTAAGAGGTATACTAAATTTGAGCTTCAATGGCATCGTCTTAAAGTTGCCAATACGAGGCGCAGGCCTTTCAAGAGGCGTTCGAAAATTCTGCGTCTCTTCGTTAAACAGTCACTGTCTCGAAACATCTGCGCCACTTCTCGCTCATTGATTTGCTCTCTGAAGACGTTACTTTGTGCCATCTCTTTCGATGGCATGTTCTCCTGTTACAAAGCGCAATTTTGTGCATTCTCGAAATTTTCGCCTGATTTTGGCCAATATATCATGAGAACATGAAGTGGAAAGAGGTATACTAAATTTCGGCTTCAAAGGCATCGCCTTAAAGTTGCAAATAAGAGGCGCAGGCCTTTCAAGAGGCGTTCGAAAATTCTGCGTCTCTTCGTTAAACAGTCACTGTCTCGAAACATCTGCGCCACTCCTCGCTCTTTGATTTGCTCTCCGGAGACGTTACTTTGAGCCATCTCTTTCGACGGCATGTACTCCTGTTACAAAGCCCAATTTTGTGCGTTGTGAAAATTTTCGCCAAACTTTGGCCAATGTATCAGGAGAACATGAAGTGGAAAGAGGTATACTAAATTTGAGCTTCAAAGGCATCGCCTTAAAGTTGAAAATAAGAGGCGGAGGCCTTTCAAGAGGCGTTCGAAAATTCTGCGTCTCTTCGTTAAACAGTCACTGCCTCGAAACATCTGCGCCAGTCCTCGCTCTTTGATTTGCTCTCCGGAGACGTTACTTTGTGCCATCTCTTTCAACGGTATGATCTCCTGTTACAAAGCGCAATTTTGTGCATTCTGAAAATATTCGCCAGATTTTGGCCAATATATCAGGAGAACATGAAGTGGTAAGAGGTATACTAAATTTGAGCTTCAAAGGCATCTCCTTAAAGTTGCCAATACGAGGCGCAGGCCTTTCAAGAGGCGTTCGAAAATTCTGCGTCTCTTCGTTAAACAGTCACTGTCTCGAAACATCTGCGCCACTTCTCGCTAATTGATTTGCTCTCCGGAGACGTTACTTTGTGCCATCTCTTTCGACGGCATGTTCTCCTGTTACAAAGCGCAATTTTGTGCGTTCTGAATATATTCACCAGATTTTGGCCAATATATCAGGAGAACATGAAGTGGATATAGGTATACTAAATTTCAGCTTCAAAGGCATCGCCTTAAACTTGCTAATAAGAGGCGCAGGCCTTTCAAGAGGCGTTCGAAAATTCTGCGTCTCTTCGTTAAGCAGTCACGGTCTCGAAATATCTGTGCCACTCCTCGTTCTTTGATTTGCTCTCCGGAGACGTTACTTTGTGCCATCTCTTTCGACGGCATGTTCTCCTGTTACAAAGCGCAGTTTTGTGCATTCTGAAAATATTCGCCAAATTTTGTCCAATATATTAGGAGAACATGAAGTGGAAAGAGGTATACTAAATTTCGGTTTCAAAGGAATCGCCTTAAAGTTGCAAATAAGAGGCGCAGGCCTTTCAAAAGGCGTTCGAAAATTCTGCGTCTCTTCGTTAAACAGTCACTGTCTCGAAACATCTGCGCCACTTCTCGCTCTTTGATTTGCTCGCCGGAGACGTTACTTTGTGCCATCCCTTTCGACGGCATGTTCTCCTGTTACAAAGCCCAATTTTGTGCGTTGTGAAAATTTTCGCCAAACTTTGGCCAATGTATCAGGAGAACATGAAGTGGAAAGAGGTATACTAAATTTGAGCTTCAAAGGCATCGCCTTAAAGTTGCAAATAAGAGGCGCAGGCCTTTCAAGAGGCGTTCGAAAATTCTGCGTCTCTTCGTTAAACAGTCACTGTCTCGAAACATCTGCGCAACTTCTCGCTTATTGATTTGCTCTCCGGAGACGTTACTTTGTGCCATTTCTTTCGACGGCATGTTCTCCTGTTATAAAGCGCAATTTTGTGCATTCTGAAAATTTTCGCCAGATTTTGGCCAATATATCATGAGAACATGAAGTGGAAATAGGTATACTAAATTTCAGCTTCAAAGGCATCGCCTTAAAGTTGAAAATAAGAGGCGGAGGCCTTTCAAGAGGCGTTCGAAAATTCTGCGTCTCTTCGTTAAACAGTCACTGCCTCGAAACATCTGCGCCAGTCCTCGCTCTTTGATTTGCTCTCCGGAGACGTTACTTTGTGCCATCTCTTTCAACGGCATGATCTCCTGTTACAAAGCGCAATTTTGTGCATTCTGAAAATATTCGCCAGATTTTGGCCAATATATCACGAGAATATGAAGTGGTAAGAGGTATACTAAATTTGAGCTTCAAAGGCATCGCCTTAAAATTGCCAATACGAGGCGCAGGCCTTTCAAGAGGCGTTCGAAAGTTCTGCGTCTCTTCGTTAAACAGTCACTGTCTCGAAACATCTGCGCCACTTCTCGCTCATTGATTTGCTCTCCGGAGACGTTACTTTGTGCCATCTCTTTCGACGGCATGTTCTCCTGTTACAAAGCGCAATTTTGTGCGTTCTGAAAATATTCGCCAGATTTTGGCCAATATATCAGGAGAACATGAAGTGGTAAGAGGTATACTAAATTTGAGCTTCAATGGCATCGTCTTAAAGTTGCCAATACGAGGCGCAGGCCTTTCAAGAGGCGTTCGAAAATTCTGCGTCTCTTCGTTAAACAGTCACTGTCTCGAAACATCTGCGCCACTTCTCGCTCATTGATTTGCTCTCTGAAGACGTTACTTTGTGCCATCTCTTTCGATGGCATGTTCTCCTGTTACAAAGCGCAATTTTGTGCATTCTCGAAATTTTCGCCTGATTTTGGCCAATATATCATGAGAACATGAAGTGGAAAGAGGTATACTAAATTTCGGCTTCAAAGGCATCGCCTTAAAGTTGCAAATAAGAGGCGCAGGCCTTTCAAGAGGCGTTCGAAAATTCTGCGTCTCTTCGTTAAACAGTCACTGTCTCGAAACATCTGCGCCACTTCTCGCTCATTGATTTGCTCTCTGGAGACGTTACATTGTGCCATCTCTTTCGATGGCATGTTCTCCTGTTACAAAGCGCAATTTTGTGCATTTTCGAAATTTTCGCCTGATTTTGGCGAATATATCATGAGAACATGAAGTGGAAAGAGGTATACTAAATTTCGGCTTCAAAGGCATCGCCTTAAAGTTGCTAATAAGAGGCGCAGGCCTTTCAAGAGGCGTTCGAAAATTCTGCGTCTCTTCGTTAACCAGTCACTGTCTCGAAACATCTGCGCCACTTCTCGCTCTTTGATTTGCTCTCCGGAGACGTTACTTTGTGCCATCTCTTTCGACGGCATGTTCTCCTGTTACAAAGCGCAATTTTGTGCGTTCTGAATATATTCACCAGATTTTGGCCAATATATCAGGAGAACATGACGTGGAAATAGGTATACTAAATTTCGGCTTCAAAGGCATCGCCTTAAAGTTGCTAATAAGAGGCGCAGGCCTTTCAAGAGGCGTTCGAAAATTATGCGTCTCTTCGTTAAGCGGTCACGGTCTCGAAATATCTGTGCCACTCCTCGTTCTTTGATTTGCTCTCCGGAGACGTTACTTTGTGCCATCTCTTTCGACGGCATGTTCTCCTGTTACAAAGCGCAGTTTTGTGCATTCTGAAAATATTCGCCAGATTTTGTCCAATATATCAGGAGAACATGAAGTGGAAAGAGGTATACTAAATTTCGGCTTCAAAGGCATCGCCTTAAAGTTGAAAATAAGAGGCGGAGGCCTTTCAAGAGGCGTTCGAAAATTCTGCGTCTCTTCGTTAAACAGTCACTGTCTCGAAACATCTGCGCCACTTCTCGCTCATTGATTTGCTCTCTGGAGACGTTACTTTGTGCCATCTCTTTCGATGGCATGTTCTCCTGTTACAAAGCGCAATTTTGTGCATTTTCGAAATTTTCGCCTGATTTTGGCCAATATATCAGGAGAACATGAAGTGGAAAGAGGTATACTAAATTTCGGCTTCAAAGGCATCGCCTTAAAGTTGCTAATAAGAGGCGCAGGCCTTTCAAGAGGCGTTCGAAAATTCTGCGTCTCTTCGTTAACCAGTCACTGTCTCGAAACATCTGTGCTACTCCTCGTTCTTAGATTTGCTCTCCGGAGACGTTACTTTGTGCCATCTCTTTCGACGGCATGTTCTCCTGTTACAAAGCGCAGTTTTGTGCATTCTGAAAATATTCGCCAGATTTTGTCCAATATATCAGGAGAACATGAAGTGGAAAGAGGTATACTAAATTTCGGTTTCAAAGGAATCGCCTTAAAGTTGCAAATAAGAGGCGCAGGCCTTTCAAAAGGCGTTCGAAAATTCTGCGTCTCTTCGTTAAACAGTCACTGTCTCGAAACATCTGCGCCACTTCTCGCTCTTTGATTTGCTCGCCGGAGACGTTACTTTTTGCCATCCCTTTCGACGGCATGTTCTCCTGTTACAAAGCCCAATTTTGTGCGTTGTGAAAATTTTCGCCAAACTTTGGCCAATGTATCAGGAGAACATGAAGTGGAAAGAGGTATACTAAATTTGAGCTTCAAAGGCATCTCCTTAAAGTTGCCAATACGAGGCGCAGGCCTTTCAAGAGGCGTTCGAAAATTCTGCGTCTCTTCGTTAAACAGTCACTGTCTCGAAACATCTGCGCCACTTCTCGCTAATTGATTTGCTCTCCGGAGACGTTACTTTGTGCCATCTCTTTCGACGGCATGTTCTCCTGTTACAAAGCGCAATTTTGTGCGTTCTGAATATATTCACCAGATTTTGGCCAATATATCAGGAGAACATGAAGTGGATATAGGTATACTAAATTTCAGCTTCAAAGGCATCGCCTTAAACTTGCTAATAAGAGGCGCAGGCCTTTCAAGAGGCGTTCGAAAATTCTGCGTCTCTTCGTTAAGCAGTCACGGTCTCGAAATATCTGTGCCACTCCTCGTTCTTTGATTTGCTCTCCGGAGACGTTACTTTGTGCCATCTCTTTCGACGGCATGTTCTCCTGTTACAAAGCGCAGTTTTGTGCATTCTGAAAATATTCGCCAGATTTTGTCCAATATATTAGGAGAACATGAAGTGGAAAGAGGTATACTAAATTTCGGTTTCAAAGGAATCGCCTTAAAGTTGCAAATAAGAGGCGCAGGCCTTTCAAAAGGCGTTCGAAAATTCTGCGTCTCTTCGTTAAACAGTCACTGTCTCGAAACATCTGCGCCACTTCTCGCTCTTTGATTTGCTCGCCGGAGACGTTACTTTGTGCCATCCCTTTCGACGGCATGTTCTCCTGTTACAAAGCCCAATTTTGTGCGTTGTGAAAATTTTCGCCAAACTTTGGCCAATGTATCAGGAGAACATGAAGTGGAAAGAGGTATACTAAATTTGAGCTTCAAAGGCATCGCCTTAAAGTTGCAAATAAGAGGCGCAGGCCTTTCAAGAGGCGTTCGAAAATTCTGCGTCTCTTCGTTAAACAGTCACTGTCTCGAAACATCTGCGCAACTTCTCGCTTATTGATTTGCTCTCCGGAGACGTTACTTTGTGCCATTTCTTTCGACGGCATGTTCTCCTGTTATAAAGCGCAATTTTGTGCATTCTGAAAATTTTCGCCAGATTTTGGCCAATATATCATGAGAACATGAAGTGGAAATAGGTATACTAAATTTCAGCTTCAAAGGCATCGCCTTAAAGTTGAAAATAAGAGGCGGAGGCCTTTCAAGAGGCGTTCGAAAATTCTGCGTCTCTTCGTTAAACAGTCACTGCCTCGAAACATCTGCGCCAGTCCTCGCTCTTTGATTTGCTCTCCGGAGACGTTACTTTGTGCCATCTCTTTCAACGGCATGATCTCCTGTTACAAAGCGCAATTTTGTGCATTCTGAAAATATTCGCCAGATTTTGGCCAATATATCACGAGAATATGAAGTGGTAAGAGGTATACTAAATTTGAGCTTCAAAGGCATCGCCTTAAAATTGCCAATACGAGGCGCAGGCCTTTCAAGAGGCGTTCGAAAGTTCTGCGTCTCTTCGTTAAACAGTCACTGTCTCGAAACATCTGCGCCACTTCTCGCTCATTGATTTGCTCTCCGGAGACGTTACTTCGTGCCATCTCTTTCGACGGCATGTTCTCCTGTTACAAAGCGCAATTTTGTGCGTTCTGAAAATATTCGCCAGATTTTGGCCAATATATCAGGAGAACATGAAGTGGTAAGAGGTATACTAAATTTGAGCTTCAATGGCATCGTCTTAAAGTTGCCAATACGAGGCGCAGGCCTTTCAAGAGGCGTTCGAAAATTCTGCGTCTCTTCGTTAAACAGTCACTGTCTCGAAACATCTGCGCCACTTCTCGCTCATTGATTTGCTCTCTGAAGACGTTACTTTGTGCCATCTCTTTCGATGGCATGTTCTCCTGTTACAAAGCGCAATTTTGTGCATTCTCGAAATTTTCGCCTGATTTTGGCCAATATATCATGAGAACATGAAGTGGAAAGAGGTATACTAAATTTCGGCTTCAAAGGCATCGCCTTAAAGTTGCAAATAAGAGGCGCAGGCCTTTCAAGAGGCGTTCGAAAATTCTGCGTCTCTTCGTTAAACAGTCACTGTCTCGAAACATCTGCGCCACTCCTCGCTCTTTGATTTGCTCTCCGGAGACGTTACTTTGAGCCATCTCTTTCGACGGCATGTACTCCTGTTACAAAGCCCAATTTTGTGCGTTGTGAAAATTTTCGCCAAACTTTGGCCAATGTATCAGGAGAACATGAAGTGGAAAGAGGTATACTAAATTTGAGCTTCAAAGGCATCGCCTTAAAGTTGAAAATAAGAGGCGGAGGCCTTTCAAGAGGCGTTCGAAAATTCTGCGTCTCTTCGTTAAACAGTCACTGCCTCGAAACATCTGCGCCAGTCCTCGCTCTTTGATTTGCTCTCCGGAGACGTTACTTTGTGCCATCTCTTTCAACGGTATGATCTCCTGTTACAAAGCGCAATTTTGTGCATTCTGAAAATATTCGCCAGATTTTGGCCAATATATCAGGAGAACATGAAGTGGTAAGAGGTATACTAAATTTGAGCTTCAAAGGCATCTCCTTAAAGTTGCCAATACGAGGCGCAGGCCTTTCAAGAGGCGTTCGAAAATTCTGCGTCTCTTCGTTAAACAGTCACTGTCTCGAAACATCTGCGCCACTTCTCGCTAATTGATTTGCTCTCCGGAGACGTTACTTTGTGCCATCTCTTTCGACGGCATGTTCTCCTGTTACAAAGCGCAATTTTGTGCGTTCTGAATATATTCACCGGATTTTGGCCAATATATCAGGAGAACATGAAGTGGATATAGGTATACTAAATTTCAGCTTCAAAGGCATCGCCTTAAACTTGCTAATAAGAGGCGCAGGCCTTTCAAGAGGCGTTCGAAAATTCTGCGTCTCTTCGTTAAGCAGTCACGGTCTCGAAATATCTGTGCCACTCCTCGTTCTTTGATTTGCTCTCCGGAGACGTTACTTTGTGCCATCTCTTTCGACGGCATGTTCTCCTGTTACAAAGCGCAGTTTTGTGCATTCTGAAAATATTCGCCAGATTTTGTCCAATATATTAGGAGAACATGAAGTGGAAAGAGGTATACTAAATTTCGGTTTCAAAGGAATCGCCTTAAAGTTGCAAATAAGAGGCGCAGGCCTTTCAAAAGGCGTTCGAAAATTCTGCGTCTCTTCGTTAAACAGTCACTGTCTCGAAACATCTGCGCCACTTCTCGCTCTTTGATTTGCTCGCCGGAGACGTTACTTTGTGCCATCCCTTTCGACGGCATGTTCTCCTGTTACAAAGCCCAATTTTGTGCGTTGTGAAAATTTTCGCCAAACTTTGGCCAATGTATCAGGAGAACATGAAGTGGAAAGAGGTATACTAAATTTGAGCTTCAAAGGCATCGCCTTAAAGTTGCAAATAAGAGGCGCAGGCCTTTCAAGAGGCGTTCGAAAATTCTGCGTCTCTTCGTTAAACAGTCACTGTCTCGAAACATCTGCGCAACTTCTCGCTTATTGATTTGCTCTCCGGAGACGTTACTTTGTGCCATTTCTTTCGACGGCATGTTCTCCTGTTATAAAGCGCAATTTTGTGCATTCTGAAAATTTTCGCCAGATTTTGGCCAATATATCATGAGAACATGAAGTGGAAATAGGTATACTAAATTTCAGCTTCAAAGGCATCGCCTTAAAGTTGAAAATAAGAGGCGGAGGCCTTTCAAGAGGCGTTCGAAAATTCTGCGTCTCTTCGTTAAACAGTCACTGCCTCGAAACATCTGCGCCAGTCCTCGCTCTTTGATTTGCTCTCCGGAGACGTTACTTTGTGCCATCTCTTTCAACGGCATGATCTCCTGTTACAAAGCGCAATTTTGTGCATTCTGAAAATATTCGCCAGATTTTGGCCAATATATCACGAGAATATGAAGTGGTAAGAGGTATACTAAATTTGAGCTTCAAAGGCATCGCCTTAAAATTGCCAATACGAGGCGCAGGCCTTTCAAGAGGCGTTCGAAAGTTCTGCGTCTCTTCGTTAAACAGTCACTGTCTCGAAACATCTGCGCCACTTCTCGCTCATTGATTTGCTCTCCGGAGACGTTACTTTGTGCCATCTCTTTCGACGGCATGTTCTCCTGTTACAAAGCGCAATTTTGTGCGTTCTGAAAATATTCGCCAGATTTTGGCCAATATATCAGGAGAACATGAAGTGGTAAGAGGTATACTAAATTTGAGCTTCAATGGCATCGTCTTAAAGTTGCCAATACGAGGCGCAGGCCTTTCAAGAGGCGTTCGAAAATTCTGCGTCTCTTCGTTAAACAGTCACTGTCTCGAAACATCTGCGCCACTTCTCGCTCATTGATTTGCTCTCTGAAGACGTTACTTTGTGCCATCTCTTTCGATGGCATGTTCTCCTGTTACAAAGCGCAATTTTGTGCATTCTCGAAATTTTCGCCTGATTTTGGCCAATATATCATGAGAACATGAAGTGGAAAGAGGTATACTAAATTTCGGCTTCAAAGGCATCGCCTTAAAGTTGCAAATAAGAGGCGCAGGCCTTTCAAGAGGCGTTCGAAAATTCTGCGTCTCTTCGTTAAACAGTCACTGTCTCGAAACATCTGCGCCACTTCTCGCTCATTGATTTGCTCTCTGCAGACGTTACTTTGTGCCATCTCTTTCGATGGCATGTTCTCCTGTTACGAAGCGCAATTTTGTGCATTCTCGAAATTTTCGCCTGATTTTGGCCAATATATCATGAGAACATGAAGTGGAAAGAAGTATACTAAATTTCGGCTTCAAAGGCATCGCCTTAAAGTTGCAAATAAGAGGCGCAGGCCTTTCAAGAGGCGTTCGAAAATTCTACGTCTCTTCGTTAAACAGTCACTGTCTCGAAACATCTGCGCCACTCCTCGCTCTTTGATTTGCTCTCCGGAGACGTTACTTTGAGCCATCTCTTTCGACGGCATGTACTCCTGTTACAAAGCCCAATTTTGTGCGTTGTGAAAATTTTCGCCAAACTTTGGCCAATGTATCAGGAGAACATGAAGTGGAAAGAGGTATACTAAATTTGAGCTTCAAAGGCATCGCCTTAAAGTTGCAAATAAGAGGCGCAGGCCTTTCAAGAGGCGTTCGAAAATTCTGCGTCTCTTCGTTAAACAGTCACTGTCTCGAAACTTCTGCGCCACTCCTCGCTCTTTGATTTGCTCTCCGGAGACGTTACTTTGAGCCATCTCTTTCGACGGCATGTTCTCCTGTTACAAAGCCCAATTTTGTGCATTGTGAAAATTTTCGCCAAACTTTGGCCAATGTATCAGGAGAACATGAAGTGGAAAGAGGTATACTAAATTTGAGATTCAAAGGCATCGCCTTAAAGTTGCAAATAAGAGGCGCAGGCCTTTCAAGAGGCGTTCGAAAATTCTGCGTCTCTTCGTTAAACAGTCACTGTCTCGAAACATCTGCGCCACTTCTCGCTTATTGATTTGCTCTCCGGAGACGTTACTTTGTGCCATTTCTTTCGACGGCATGTTCTCCTGTTATAAAGCGCAATTTTGTGCATTCTGAAAATTTTCGCCAGATTTTGGCCAATATTTCATGAGAACATGAAGTGGAAATAGGTATACTAAATTTCAGCTTCAAAGGCATCGCCTTAAAGTTGAAAATAAGAGGCGGAGGCCTTTCAAGAGGCGTTCGAAAATTCTGCGTCTCTTCGTTAAACAGTCACTGCCTCGAAACATCTGCGCCAGTCCTCGCTCTTTGATTTGCTCTCCGGAGACGTTACTTTGTGCCATCTCTTTCAACGGTATGATCTCCTGTTACAAAGCGCAATTTTGTGCATTCTGAAAATATTCGCCAGATTTTGTCCAATATATCAGGAGAACATGAAGTGGAAAGAGGTATACTAAATTTCGGCTTCAAAGGCATCGCCTTAAAGTTGAAAATAAGAGGCGGAGGCCTTTCAAGAGGCGTTCGAAAATTCTGCGTCTCTTCGTTAAACAGTCACTGCCTCGAAACATCTGCGCCAGTCCTCGCTCTTTGATTTGCTCTCCGGAGACGTTACTTTGTGCCATCTCTTTCAACGGCATGATCTCCTGTTACAAAGCGCAATTTTGTGCATTCTGAAAATATTCGCCAGATTTTGGCCAATATATCACGAGAATATGAAGTGGTAAGAGGTATACTAAATTTGAGCTTCAAAGGCATCGCCTTAAAATTGCCAATACGAGGCGCAGGCCTTTCAAGAGGCGTTCGAAAGTTCTGCGTCTCTTCGTTAAACAGTCACTGTCTCGAAACATCTGCGCCACTTCTCGCTCATTGATTTGCTCTCCGGAGACGTTACTTTGTGCCATCTCTTTCGACGGCATGTTCTCCTGTTACAAAGCGCAATTTTGTGCGTTCTGAAAATATTCGCCAGATTTTGGCCAATATATCAGGAGAACATGAAGTGGTAAGAGGTATACTAAATTTGAGCTTCAATGGCATCGTCTTAAAGTTGCCAATACGAGGCGCAGGCCTTTCAAGAGGCGTTCGAAAATTCTGCGTCTCTTCGTTAAACAGTCACTGTCTCGAAACATCTGCGCCACTTCTCGCTCATTGATTTGCTCTCTGAAGACGTTACTTTGTGCCATCTCTTTCGATGGCATGTTCTCCTGTTACAAAGCGCAATTTTGTGCATTCTCGAAATTTTCGCCTGATTTTGGCCAATATATCATGAGAACATGAAGTGGAAAGAGGTATACTAAATTTCGGCTTCAAAGGCATCGCCTTAAAGTTGCAAATAAGAGGCGCAGGCCTTTCAAGAGGCGTTCGAAAATTCTGCGTCTCTTCGTTAAACAGTCACTGTCTCGAAACATCTGCGCCACTTCTCGCTCATTGATTTGCTCTCTGCAGACGTTACTTTGTGCCATCTCTTTCGATGGCATGTTCTCCTGTTACGAAGCGCAATTTTGTGCATTCTCGAAATTTTCGCCTGATTTTGGCCAATATATCATGAGAACATGAAGTGGAAAGAAGTATACTAAATTTCGGCTTCAAAGGCATCGCCTTAAAGTTGCAAATAAGAGGCGCAGGCCTTTCAAGAGGCGTTCGAAAATTCTACGTCTCTTCGTTAAACAGTCACTGTCTCGAAACATCTGCGCCACTCCTCGCTCTTTGATTTGCTCTCCGGAGACGTTACTTTGAGCCATCTCTTTCGACGGCATGTACTCCTGTTACAAAGCCCAATTTTGTGCGTTGTGAAAATTTTCGCCAAACTTTGGCCAATGTATCAGGAGAACATGAAGTGGAAAGAGGTATACTAAATTTGAGCTTCAAAGGCATCGCCTTAAAGTTGCAAATAAGAGGCGCAGGCCTTTCAAGAGGCGTTCGAAAATTCTGCGTCTCTTCGTTAAACAGTCACTGTCTCGAAACTTCTGCGCCACTCCTCGCTCTTTGATTTGCTCTCCGGAGACGTTACTTTGAGCCATCTCTTTCGACGGCATGTTCTCCTGTTACAAAGCCCAATTTTGTGCATTGTGAAAATTTTCGCCAAACTTTGGCCAATGTATCAGGAGAACATGAAGTGGAAAGAGGTATACTAAATTTGAGATTCAAAGGCATCGCCTTAAAGTTGCAAATAAGAGGCGCAGGCCTTTCAAGAGGCGTTCGAAAATTCTGCGTCTCTTCGTTAAACAGTCACTGTCTCGAAACATCTGCGCCACTTCTCGCTTATTGATTTGCTCTCCGGAGACGTTACTTTGTGCCATTTCTTTCGACGGCATGTTCTCCTGTTATAAAGCGCAATTTTGTGCATTCTGAAAATTTTCGCCAGATTTTGGCCAATATTTCATGAGAACATGAAGTGGAAATAGGTATACTAAATTTCAGCTTCAAAGGCATCGCCTTAAAGTTGAAAATAAGAGGCGGAGGCCTTTCAAGAGGCGTTCGAAAATTCTGCGTCTCTTCGTTAAACAGTCACTGCCTCGAAACATCTGCGCCAGTCCTCGCTCTTTGATTTGCTCTCCGGAGACGTTACTTTGTGCCATCTCTTTCAACGGTATGATCTCCTGTTACAAAGCGCAATTTTGTGCATTCTGAAAATATTCGCCAGATTTTGTCCAATATATCAGGAGAACATGAAGTGGAAAGAGGTATACTAAATTTCGGCTTCAAAGGCATCGCCTTAAAGTTGAAAATAAGAGGCGGAGGCCTTTCAAGAGGCGTTCGAAAATTCTGCGTCTCTTCGTTAAACAGTCACTGTCTCGAAACATCTGCGCCACTTCTCGCTCATTGATTTGCTCTCTGGAGACGTTACATTGTGCCATCTCTTTCGATGGCATGTTCTCCTGTTACAAAGCGCAATTTTGTGCATTTTCGAAATTTTCGCCTGATTTTGGCGAATATATCATGAGAACATGAAGTGGAAAGAGGTATACTAAATTTCGGCTTCAAAGGCATCGCCTTAAAGTTGCTAATAAGAGGCGCAGGCCTTTCAAGAGGCGTTCGAAAATTCTGCGTCTCTTCGTTAACCAGTCACTGTCTCGAAACATCTGCGCCACTTCTCGCTCTTTGATTTGCTCTCCGGAGACGTTACTTTGTGCCATCTCTTTCGACGGCATGTTCTCCTGTTACAAAGCGCAATTTTGTGCGTTCTGAATATATTCACCAGATTTTGGCCAATATATCAGGAGAACATGACGTGGAAATAGGTATACTAAATTTCGGCTTCAAAGGCATCGCCTTAAAGTTGCTAATAAGAGGCGCAGGCCTTTCAAGAGGCGTTCGAAAATTATGCGTCTCTTCGTTAAGCGGTCACGGTCTCGAAATATCTGTGCCACTCCTCGTTCTTTGATTTGCTCTCCGGAGACGTTACTTTGTGCCATCTCTTTCGACGGCATGTTCTCCTGTTACAAAGCGCAGTTTTGTGCATTCTGAAAATATTCGCCAGATTTTGTCCAATATATCAGGAGAACATGAAGTGGAAAGAGGTATACTAAATTTCGGCTTCAAAGGCATCGCCTTAAAGTTGAAAATAAGAGGCGGAGGCCTTTCAAGAGGCGTTCGAAAATTCTGCGTCTCTTCGTTAAACAGTCACTGTCTCGAAACATCTGCGCCACTTCTCGCTCATTGATTTGCTCTCTGGAGACGTTACTTTGTGCCATCTCTTTCGATGGCATGTTCTCCTGTTACAAAGCGCAATTTTGTGCATTTTCGAAATTTTCGCCTGATTTTGGCCAATATATCAGGAGAACATGAAGTGGAAAGAGGTATACTAAATTTCGGCTTCAAAGGCATCGCCTTAAAGTTGCTAATAAGAGGCGCAGGCCTTTCAAGAGGCGTTCGAAAATTCTGCGTCTCTTCGTTAACCAGTCACTGTCTCGAAACATCTGTGCTACTCCTCGTTCTTAGATTTGCTCTCCGGAGACGTTACTTTGTGCCATCTCTTTCGACGGCATGTTCTCCTGTTACAAAGCGCAGTTTTGTGCATTCTGAAAATATTCGCCAGATTTTGTCCAATATATCAGGAGAACATGAAGTGGAAAGAGGTATACTAAATTTCGGTTTCAAAGGAATCGCCTTAAAGTTGCAAATAAGAGGCGCAGGCCTTTCAAAAGGCGTTCGAAAATTCTGCGTCTCTTCGTTAAACAGTCACTGTCTCGAAACATCTGCGCCACTTCTCGCTCTTTGATTTGCTCGCCGGAGACGTTACTTTTTGCCATCCCTTTCGACGGCATGTTCTCCTGTTACAAAGCCCAATTTTGTGCGTTGTGAAAATTTTCGCCAAACTTTGGCCAATGTATCAGGAGAACATGAAGTGGAAAGAGGTATACTAAATTTGAGCTTCAAAGGCATCTCCTTAAAGTTGCCAATACGAGGCGCAGGCCTTTCAAGAGGCGTTCGAAAATTCTGCGTCTCTTCGTTAAACAGTCACTGTCTCGAAACATCTGCGCCACTTCTCGCTAATTGATTTGCTCTCCGGAGACGTTACTTTGTGCCATCTCTTTCGACGGCATGTTCTCCTGTTACAAAGCGCAATTTTGTGCGTTCTGAATATATTCACCAGATTTTGGCCAATATATCAGGAGAACATGAAGTGGATATAGGTATACTAAATTTCAGCTTCAAAGGCATCGCCTTAAACTTGCTAATAAGAGGCGCAGGCCTTTCAAGAGGCGTTCGAAAATTCTGCGTCTCTTCGTTAAGCAGTCACGGTCTCGAAATATCTGTGCCACTCCTCGTTCTTTGATTTGCTCTCCGGAGACGTTACTTTGTGCCATCTCTTTCGACGGCATGTTCTCCTGTTACAAAGCGCAGTTTTGTGCATTCTGA
>NW_027485355.1:0-41391 GCF_050908995.1 Andrena cerasifolii
TCATGATATATTGGCCAAAATCTGGCGAAAATGTTCAGAATGCACAAAATTGCGCTTTGTAACAGGAGAATATGCTGTCGAAAGGGATGGCACAAAGTAACGTCTCCGGAGAGCAAATCAAAGAGCGAGAAGTGGCACAGATGTTTCGAGACAGTGACTGGTTAACGAAGAGACGCAGAATTTTCGAACACCTCTTGAAAGGTCTGCGCCTCTTATTGGCAACTTTAAGGCGATGCATTTGAAGCTGAAATTTAGTATACCTCTTTCCACTTCATGTTCTCATGATATATTGGCCAAAATCTGGCGAAAATTTTCAGAACGCACAAAATTGCGTTTTTTAACAGGAGATCATGCCGTTGGAAGAGATGGCACAAAGTAACGTCTCCATAGAGCAAATCAAAGAGCGAGGAGTGGCGCTGATGTTTCGAGACAGTGACTGTTTAACGAAGAGACGCAGAATTTTGGAACGCCTCTTGAAAGGCCTGCGCCTCTTATTAGCAACTTAAAGGCGATGCCTTTGAATCTGAAATTTAGTGTACCTCATTCCACTTCATGTTCTCCTGATATATTGGACAAAACCTGCGAATATTTTCTGAATGCACAAAATTGCGCTTTTTAGCAGGAGATCATGCCGTTGAAAGAGATGGCACAATGTAAAGTCTCCATAGAGCAAATCAAAGAGCGAGGAGTGGCGCAGATGTTTCGAGACAATGACTGTTTAACGAAGAGACGCAGTATTTTCGAACGCCTCTTGAAAGGCCTCCGCCTCTTATTTGCAACTTTAAGGCGATGGCGTTTGAAGCTGAAATTTAGTATACCTCTTTCTACTTCATGTTCTCATGATATATTGGCCAATATCTGGCGAAAATGTTCAGAATGCACAAAATTGCGCTTTGTAACAGGAGAATATGCTGTCGAAAGGGATGGCACAAAGTAACGTCGCCGGAGAGCAAATCAAAGAGCGAGAAGTGGCACAGATGTTTCGATACAGTGACTGGTTAACGAAGAGACGCAGAATTTTCGAACACCTCTTGAAAGGTCTGCGCCTCTTATTGGCAACTTTAAGGCGATGCATTTGAAGCTGAAATTTAGTATACCTCTTTCCACTTCATGTTCTCATGATATATTGGCCAAAATCTGGCGAAAATTTTCAGAACGCACAAAATTGCGTTTTTTAACAGGAGATCATGCCGTTGGAAGAGATGGCACAAAGTAACGTCTCCATAGAGCAAATCAAAGAGCGAGGAGTGGCGCTGATGTTTCGAGACAATGACTGTTTAACGAAGAGACGCAGTATTTTCGAACGCCTCTTGAAAGGCCTCCGCCTCTTATTTGCAACTTTAAGGCGATGGCGTTGAAGCTGAAATTTAGTATACCTCTTTCTACTTCATGTTCTCATGATATATTGGCCAATATCTGGCGAAAATGTTCAGAATGCACAAAATTGCGCTTTGTAACAGGAGAATATGCTGTCGAAAGGGATGGCACAAAGTAACGTCTCCGGAGAGCAAATCAAAGAGCGAGAAGTGGCACAGATGTTTCGAGACAGTGACTGGTTAACGAAGAGACGCAGAATTTTCGAACACCTCTTGAAAGGTCTGCGCCTCTTATTGGCAACTTTAAGGCGATGCATTTGAAGCTGAAATTTAGTATACCTCTTTCCACTTCATGTTCTCATGATATATTGGCCAAAATCTGGCGAAAATTTTCAGAACGCACAAAATTGCGTTTTTTAACAGGAGATCATGCCGTTGGAAGAGATGGCACAAAGTAACGTCTCCATAGAGCAAATCAAAGAGCGAGGAGTGGCGCTGATGTTTCGAGACAGTGACTGTTTAACGAAGAGACGCAGAATTTTCGAACACCTCTTGAAAGGCCTGCGCCTCTTATTGGCAACTTTATGGCGATGCATTTGAAGCTGAAATTTAGTATACCTCTTTCCACTTCATGTTCTCATGATACATTGGCCAAAATCTGGCGAAAATTTTCAGAACGCACAAAATTGCGTTTTTTAACAGGAGATCATGCCGTTGGAAGAGATGGCACAAAGTAACGTCTCCATAGAGCAAATCAAAGAGCGAGGAGTGGCGCTGATGTTTCGAGACAGTGACTGTTTAACGAAGAGACGCAGAATTTTCGAACACCTCTTGAAAGGCCTGCGCCTCTTATTGGCAACTTTAAGGTGATGCCTTTGAAGCTGAAATTTAGTGTACATCTTTCCACTTCCTGTTCTCCTGATACATTGGCCAAAACCTGCGAATATTTTCAGAATGCACATAATTGCGCTTTGTAACAGGAGAACATGCCGTCGAAAGAGATGGCACAAAGTAACGCCTCCATAGAGCAAATCAAAGAGCGAGGAGTGGCGCAGATGTTTCGAGACAGTGACTGTTTAACGAAGAGACGCAGAATTTTGGAACGCCTCTTGAAAGGCCTGCGCCTCTTATTAGCAACTTAAAGGCGATGCCTTTGAATCTGAAATTTAGTGTACGTCATTCCACTTCATGTTCTCCTGATATATTGGCCAAAACCTGCGAATATTTTCTGAATGCACAAAATTGCGCTTTTTAGCAGGAGATCATGCCGTTGAAAGAGATGGCACAATGTAAAGTCTCCATAGAGCAAATCAAAGAGCGAGGAGTGGCGCAGATGTTTCGAGACAATGACTGTTTAACGAAGAGACGCAGTATTTTCGAACGCCTCTTGAAAGGCCTCCGCCTCTTATTTGCAACTTTAAGGCGATGGCGTTGAAGCTGAAATTTAGTATACCTCTTTCTACTTCATGTTCTCATGATATATTGGCCAATATCTGGCGAAAATGTTCAGAATGCACAAAATTGCGCTTTGTAACAGGAGAATATGCTGTCGAAAGGGATGGCACAAAGTAACGTCTCCGGAGAGCAAATCAAAGAGCGAGAAGTGGCACAGATGTTTCGAGACAGTGACTGGTTAACGAAGAGACGCAGAATTTTCGAACACCTCTTGAAAGGTCTGCGCCTCTTATTGGCAACTTTAAGGCGATGCATTTGAAGCTGAAATTTAGTATACCTCTTTCCACTTCATGTTCTCATGATATATTGGCCAAAATCTGGCGAAAATTTTCAGAACGCACAAAATTGCGTTTTTTAACAGGAGATCATGCCGTTGGAAGAGATGGCACAAAGTAACGTCTCCATAGAGCAAATCAAAGAGCGAGGAGTGGCGCTGATGTTTCGAGACAGTGACTGTTTAACGAAGAGACGCAGAATTTTCGAACACCTCTTGAAAGGCCTGCGCCTCTTATTGGCAACTTTATGGCGATGCATTTGAAGCTGAAATTTAGTATACCTCTTTCCACTTCATGTTCTCATGATACATTGGCCAAAATCTGGCGAAAATTTTCAGAACGCACAAAATTGCGTTTTTTAACAGGAGATCATGCCGTTGGAAGAGATGGCACAAAGTAACGTCTCCATAGAGCAAATCAAAGAGCGAGGAGTGGCGCTGATGTTTCGAGACAGTGACTGTTTAACGAAGAGACGCAGAATTTTCGAACACCTCTTGAAAGGCCTGCGCCTCTTATTGGCAACTTTAAGGTGATGCCTTTGAAGCTGAAATTTAGTGTACATCTTTCCACTTCCTGTTCTCCTGATACATTGGCCAAAACCTGCGAATATTTTCAGAATGCACATAATTGCGCTTTGTAACAGGAGAACATGCCGTCGAAAGAGATGGCACAATGTAAAGTCTCCATAGAGCAAATCAAAGAGCGAGGAGTGGCGCAGATGTTTCGAGACAATGACTGTTTAACGAAGAGACGCAGTATTTTCGAACGCCTCTTGAAAGGCCTCCGCCTCTTATTTGCAACTTTAAGGCGATGGCGTTGAAGCTGAAATTTAGTATACCTCTTTCTACTTCATGTTCTCATGATATATTGGCCAAAATCTGGCGAAAATGTTCAGAATGCACAAAATTGCGCTTTGTAACAGGAGAATATGCTGTCGAAAGGGATGGCACAAAGTAACGTCTCCGGAGAGCAAATCAAAGAGCGAGAAGTGGCACAGATGTTTCGAGACAGTGACTGGTTAACGAAGAGACGCAGAATTTTCGAACACCTCTTGAAAGGTCTGCGCCTCTTATTGGCAACTTTAAGGCGATGCATTTGAAGCTGAAATTTAGTGTACATCTTTCCACTTCCTGTTCTCCTGATACATTGGCCAAAACCTGCGAATATTTTCAGAATGCACATAATTGCGCTTTGTAACAGGAGAACATGCCGTCGAAAGAGATGGCACAAAGTAACGCCTCCATAGAGCAAATCAAAGAGCGAGGAGTGGCGCAGATGTTTCGAGACAGTGACTGTTTAACGAAGAGACGCAGAATTTTGGAACGCCTCTTGAAAGGCCTGCGCCTCTTATTAGCAACTTAAAGGCGATGCCTTTGAATCTGAAATTTAGTGTACCTCATTCCACTTCATGTTCTCCTGATATATTGGCCAAAACCTGCGAATATTTTCTGAATGCACAAAATTGCGCTTTTTAGCAGGAGATCATGCCGTTGAAAGAGATGGCACAATGTAAAGTCTCCATAGAGCAAATCAAAGAGCGAGGAGTGGCGCAGATGTTTCGAGACAATGACTGTTTAACGAAGAGACGCAGTATTTTCGAACGCCTCTTGAAAGGCCTCCGCCTCTTATTTGCAACTTTAAGGCGATGGCGTTGAAGCTGAAATTTAGTATACCTCTTTCTACTTCATGTTCTCATGATATATTGGCCAAAATCTGGCGAAAATGTTCAGAATGCACAAAATTGCGCTTTGTAACAGGAGAATATGCTGTCGAAAGGGATGGCACAAAGTAACGTCTCCGGAGAGCAAATCAAAGAGCGAGAAGTGGCACAGATGTTTCGAGACAGTGACTGGTTAACGATGAGACGCAGAATTTTCGAACACCTCTTGAAAGGTCTGCGCCTCTTATTGGCAACTTTAAGGCGATGCATTTGAAGCTGAAATTTAGTATACCTCTTTCCACTTCATGTTCTCATGATATATTGGCCAAAATCTGGCGAAAATTTTCAGAACGCACAAAATTGCGTTTTTTAACAGGAGATCATGCCGTTGGAAGAGATGGCACAAAGTAACGTCTCCATAGAGCAAATCAAAGAGCGAGGAGTGGCGCTGATGTTTCGAGACAGTGACTGTTTAACGAAGAGACGCAGAATTTTCGAACACCTCTTGAAAGGCCTGCGCCTCTTATTGGCAACTTTATGGCGATGCATTTGAAGCTGAAATTTAGTATACCTCTTTCCACTTCATGTTCTCATGATACATTGGCCAAAATCTGGCGAAAATTTTCTAAACGCACAAAATTGCGCTTTGTAACAGGAGAACATGCCGTCGAAAGAGATGGCACAAAGTAACGTCTCCGGAGAGCAAATCAATGAGCGAGAAGTGGCGCATGTGTTTCGAGACAGTGACTGTTTAACGAAGAGGCGCAGAATTTTCGAACACCTCTTGAAACGCCTGCGCCTCTTATTAGCAACTTAAAGGCGATGCCTTTGTATCTGAAATTTAGTATACCTCATTCCACTTCATGTTCCCCTGATATATTGGCCAAAACCTGCGAATATTTTCAGAATGCACAAAATTGCGCTTTGCAACAGGAGAACATGCCGTCGAAAGAGATGGCACAAAGTAACGTCTCCGGAGAGCAAATCAATGAGCGAGAAGTGGCGCAGATGTTTCGAGACAGTGACTCTTGACGAAGAGGAGCAGAATTTTCGAACGCCTCTTGAAAGGCCTGCGCCTCTTATTAGCAACTTTAAGGCGATGCTTTGAATCTGAAATTTAGTATACCTCATTCCACTTCATGTTCTCCTGATATATTGGCCAAAACCTGCGAATATTTTCAGAATGCACAAAATTGCGCTTTTTAGCAGGAGATCATGCCGTTGAAAGAGATGGCACAAAGTAAAGTCTCCATAGAGCAAATCAAAGAGCGTGGAATGGCGCAGATGTTTCGAGACAGTGACTGTTTAACGAAGAGACGCAGAATTTTGGAACGCCTCTTGAAAGGCCTGCGCCTTGTATTTGCAACTTTAAGGCGATGCCTTTGAAGCTGGAATTTAGTATACCTCTTTCCACTTTATGTTCTCATGATATGTTGGCCAAAACCTGCGAATATTTTCAGAATGCACAAAATTGCGCTTTGCAACAGGAGAACATGCCGTCGAAAGAGATGGCACAAAGTAAAGTCTCCATAGAGCAAATCAAAGAGCGTGGAGTGGCGCAGATGTTTCGAGACAGTGACTGTTTAACGAAGAGACGCAGAATTTTGGAACGCCTCTTGAAAGGCCTGCGCCTTATATTTGCAACTTAAAGGCGATGCCTTTGTATCTGAAATTTAGTATACCTCATTCCACTTCATGTTCTCCTGATATATTGGCCAAAACCTGCGAATATTTTCAGAATGCACAAAATTGCGCTTTTTAGCAGGAGATCATGCCGTTGAAAGAGATGGCACAAAGTAAAGTCTCCATAGAGCAAATCAAAGAGCGTGGAATGGCGCAGATGTTTCGAGACAGTGACTGTTTAACGAAGAGACGCAGAATTTTGGAACGCCTCTTGAAAGGCCTGCGCCTTGTATTTGCAACTTTAAGGCGATGCCTTTGAAGCTGGAATTTAGTATACCTCTTTCCACTTTATGTTCTCATGATATGTTGGCCAAAATCTGGCGAAAATTTTCAGAAGGCACAAAATTGCCCTTTGTAATAGGAGAACATGCCGTCGAAAGAGATGGCACAAAGTAACGTCTCCGGAGAGCAAATCAAAGAGCGAGAAGTGGCGCAGATGTTTCGAGACAGTGACTGTTTAACGAAGAGACGCAGAATTTTCGAACACCTCTTGAACGGCCTGCGCCTCTTATTGGCAACTTTAAGGTGATGCCTTTGAAGCTGAAATTTAGTGTACTTCTTTCCACTTCATGTTCTCCTGATACATTGGCCAAAACCTGCGAAAATTTTCAGAAGGCACAAAATTGCCCTTTGTAATAGGAGATCATGCCGTTGGAAGAGATGGCACAAAGTAACGTCTCCATAGAGCAAATCAAAGAGCGAGGAGTGGCGCTGATGTTTCGAGACAGTGACTGTTTAACGAAGAGACGCAGTATTTTCGAACGCCTCTTGAAAGGCCTCCGCCTCTTATTTGCAACGTTAAGGCGATGGCGTTGAAGCTGAAATTTAGTATACCTCTTTCTACTTCATGTTCTCATGATATATTGGCCAATATCTGGCGAAAATGTTCAGAATGCACAAAATTGCGCTTTGTAACAGGAGAATATGCTGTCGAAAGGGATGGCACAAAGTAACGTCTCCGGAGAGCAAATCAAAGAGCGAGAAGTGGCACAGATGTTTCGAGACAGTGACTGGTTAACGAAGAGACGCAGAATTTTCGAACACCTCTTGAAAGGTCTGCGCCTCTTATTGGCAACTTTAAGGCGATGCATTTGAAGCTGAAATTTAGTATACCTCTTTCCACTTCATGTTCTCATGATATATTGGCCAAAATCTGGCGAAAATTTTCAGAACGCACAAAATTGCGTTTTTTAACAGGAGATCATGCCGTTGGAAGAGATGGCACAAAGTAACGTCTCCATAGAGCAAATCAAAGAGCGAGGAGTGGCGCTGATGTTTCGAGACAGTGACTGTTTAACGAAGAGACGCAGAATTTTCGAACACCTCTTGAACGGCCTGCGCCTCTTATTGGCAACTTTAAGGTGATGCCTTTGAAGCTGAAATTTAGTGTACTTCTTTCCACTTCATGTTCTCCTGATACATTGGCCAAAACCTGCGAAAATTTTCAGAAGGCACAAAATTGCCCTTTGTAATAGGAGAACATGCCGTCGAAAGAGATGGCACAAAGTAACGTCTCCGGAGAGCAAATCAAAGAGCGAGAAGTGGCACAGATGTTTCGAGACAGTGACTGGTTAACGAAGAGACGCAGAATTTTCGAACACCTCTTGAAAGGTCTGCGCCTCTTATTGGCAACTTTAAGGCGATGCATTTGAAGCTGAAATTTAGTATACCTCTTTCCACTTCATGTTCTCATGATATATTGGCCAAAATCTGGCGAAAATTTTCAGAACGCACAAAATTGCGTTTTTTAACAGGAGATCATGCCGTTGGAAGAGATGGCACAAAGTAACGTCTCCATAGAGCAAATCAAAGAGCGAGGAGTGGCGCTGATGTTTCGAGACAGTGACTGTTTAACGAAGAGACGCAGTATTTTCGAACGCCTCTTGAAAGGCCTCCGCCTCTTATTTGCAACTTTAAGGCGATGGCGTTGAAGCTGAAATTTAGTATACCTCTTTCTACTTCATGTTCTCATGATATATTGGCCAATATCTGGCGAAAATGTTCAGAATGCACAAAATTGCGCTTTGTAACAGGAGAATATGCTGTCGAAAGGGATGGCACAAAGTAACGTCTCCGGAGAGCAAATCAAAGAGCGAGAAGTGGCACAGATGTTTCGAGACAGTGACTGGTTAACGAAGAGACGCAGAATTTTCGAACACCTCTTGAAAGGTCTGCGCCTCTTATTGGCAACTTTAAGGCGATGCATTTGAAGCTGAAATTTAGTATACCTCTTTCCACTTCATGTTCTCATGATATATTGGCCAAAATCTGGCGAAAATTTTCAGAACGCACAAAATTGCGTTTTTTAACAGGAGATCATGCCGTTGGAAGAGATGGCACAAAGTAACGTCTCCATAGAGCAAATCAAAGAGCGAGGAGTGGCGCTGATGTTTCGAGACAGTGACTGTTTAACGAAGAGACGCAGAATTTTCGAACACCTCTTGAAAGGCCTGCGCCTCTTATTGGCAACTTTATGGCGATGCATTTGAAGCTGAAATTTAGTATACCTCTTTCCACTTCATGTTCTCATGATACATTGGCCAAAATCTGGCGAAAATTTTCAGAACGCACAAAATTGCGTTTTTTAACAGGAGATCATGCCGTTGGAAGAGATGGCACAAAGTAACGTCTCCATAGAGCAAATCAAAGAGCGAGGAGTGGCGCTGATGTTTCGAGACAGTGACTGTTTAACGAAGAGACGCAGAATTTTCGAACACCTCTTGAAAGGCCTGCGCCTCTTATTGGCAACTTTAAGGTGATGCCTTTGAAGCTGAAATTTAGTGTACATCTTTCCACTTCCTGTTCTCCTGATACATTGGCCAAAACCTGCGAATATTTTCAGAATGCACATAATTGCGCTTTGTAACAGGAGAACATGCCGTCGAAAGAGATGGCACAAAGTAACGCCTCCATAGAGCAAATCAAAGAGCGAGGAGTGGCGCAGATGTTTCGAGACAGTGACTGTTTAACGAAGAGACGCAGAATTTTGGAACGCCTCTTGAAAGGCCTGCGCCTCTTATTAGCAACTTAAAGGCGATGCCTTTGAATCTGAAATTTAGTGTACCTCATTCCACTTCATGTTCTCCTGATATATTGGCCAAAACCTGCGAATATTTTCTGAATGCACAAAATTGCGCTTTTTAGCAGGAGATCATGCCGTTGAAAGAGATGGCACAATGTAAAGTCTCCATAGAGCAAATCAAAGAGCGAGGAGTGGCGCAGATGTTTCGAGACAATGACTGTTTAACGAAGAGACGCAGTATTTTCGAACGCCTCTTGAAAGGCCTCCGCCTCTTATTTGCAACTTTAAGGCGATGGCGTTGAAGCTGAAATTTAGTATACCTCTTTCTACTTCATGTTCTCATGATATATTGGCCAAAATCTGGCGAAAATGTTCAGAATGCACAAAATTGCGCTTTGTAACAGGAGAATATGCTGTCGAAAGGGATGGCACAAAGTAACGTCTCCGGAGAGCAAATCAAAGAGCGAGAAGTGGCACAGATGTTTCGAGACAGTGACTGGTTAACGAAGAGACGCAGAATTTTCGAACACCTCTTGAAAGGTCTGCGCCTCTTATTGGCAACTTTAAGGCGATGCATTTGAAGCTGAAATTTAGTATACCTCTTTCCACTTCATGTTCTCATGATATATTGGCCAAAATCTGGCGAAAATTTTCAGAACGCACAAAATTGCGTTTTT
The DNA here is from genome assembly GCF_050908995.1 of Andrena cerasifolii. Classification (NCBI taxonomy): domain Eukaryota; kingdom Metazoa; phylum Arthropoda; class Insecta; order Hymenoptera; family Andrenidae; genus Andrena; species Andrena cerasifolii. The sequence goes on from NW_027485355.1 coordinate 10,089, forward strand.
TAACAGGAGATCATGCCGTTGGAAGAGATGGCACAAAGTAACGTCTCCATAGAGCAAATCAAAGAGCGAGGAGTGGCGCTGATGTTTCGAGACAGTGACTGTTTAACGAAGAGACGCAGAATTTTCGAACACCTCTTGAAAGGCCTGCGCCTCTTATTGGCAACTTTATGGCGATGCATTTGAAGCTGAAATTTAGTATACCTCTTTCCACTTCATGTTCTCATGATACATTGGCCAAAATCTGGCGAAAATTTTCTAAACGCACAAAATTGCGCTTTGTAACAGGAGAACATGCCGTCGAAAGAGATGGCACAAAGTAACGTCTCCGGAGAGCAAATCAATGAGCGAGAAGTGGCGCATGTGTTTCGAGACAGTGACTGTTTAAGGAAGAGACGCAGAATTTTCGAACACCTCTTGAAAGGCATGCGCCTCTTATTTGCAACTTTAAGGCGATGCCTTTGAATCTGAAATTTAGTATACCTCATTCCACTCCATGTTCCCCTGATATATTGGCCAAAACCTGCGAATATTTTCAGAATGCACAAAATTGCGCTTTGTAACAGGAGAACATGCCGTCGAAAGAGATGGCACAAAGTAACGTCTCCGGAGAGCAAATCAATGAGCGAGAAGTGGCGCATGTGTTTCGAGACAGTGACTGTTTAACGAAGAGGCGCAGAATTTTCGAACACCTCTTGAAACGCCTGCGCCTCTTATTAGCAACTTAAGGGCGATGCCTTTGTATCTGAAATTTAGTATACCTCATTCCACTTCATGTTCCCCTGATATATTGGCCAAAACCTGCGAATATTTTCAGAATGCACAAAATTGCGCTTTGCAACAGGAGAACATGCCGTCGAAAGAGATGGCACAAAGTAACGTCTCCGGAGAGCAAATCAATGAGCGAGAAGTGGCGCAGATGTTTCGAGACAGTGACTCTTGACGAAGAGGAGCAGAATTTTCGAACGCCTCTTGAAAGGCCTGCGCCTCTTATTAGCAACTTTAAGGCGATGCCTTTGAATCTGAAATTTAGTATACCTCATTCCACTTCATGTTCTCCTGATATATTGGCCAAAACCTGCGAATATTTTCAGAATGCACAAAATTGCGCTTTTTAGCAGGAGATCATGCCGTTGAAAGAGATGGCACAAAGTAAAGTCTCCATAGAGCAAATCAAAGAGCGTGGAGTGGCGCAGATGTTTCGAGACAGTGACTGTTTAACGAAGAGACGCAGAATTTTGGAACGCCTCTTGAAAGGCCTGCGCCTTATATTTGCAACTTTAAGGCGATGCCTTTGAAGCTGGAATTTAGTATACCTCTTTCCACTTTATGTTCTCATGATATGTTGGCCAAAATCTGGCGAAAATTTTCAGAAGGCACAAAATTGCCCTTTGTAATAGGAGAACATGCCGTCGAAAGAGATGGCACAAAGTAACGTCTCCGGAGAGCAAATCGAAGAGCGAGAAGTGGCGCTGATGTTTCGAGACAGTGACTGTTTAACGAAGAGGCGCAGAATTTTCGAACACCTCTTGAAACGCCTGCGCCTCTTATTAGCAACTTAAAGGCGATGCCTTTGTATCTGAAATTTAGTATACCTCATTCCACTTCATGTTCTCCTGATATATTGGCCAAAACCTGCGAATATTTTCAGAATGCACAAAATTGCGCTTTTTAGCAGGAGATCATGCCGTTGAAAGAGATGGCACAAAGTAAAGTCTCCATAGAGCAAATCAAAGAGCGTGGAATGGCGCAGATGTTTCGAGACAGTGACTGTTTAACGAAGAGACGCAGAATTTTGGAACGCCTCTTGAAAGGCCTGCGCCTTGTATTTGCAACTTTAAGCCGATGCCTTTGAAGCTGGAATTTAGTATACCTCTTTCCACTTCATGTTCTCATGATATATTGGCCAAAATTTGGCGAATATTTTCAGAATGCACAAAATTGCGCTTTGTAACAGGAGAACATGCCGTCGAAAGAGATGGCACAAAGTAACATCACCGGAGAGCAAATCATTGAGCGAGGAGTGGCGCAGATGATTCGAGACAGTGACTGGTTAACGAAGAGACGCCGAATTTTCGAACACCTCTTGAACGGCCTGCGCCTCTTATTGGCAACTTTAAGGTGATGCCTTTGAAGCTGAAATTTAGTGTACCTCTTTCCACTTCATGTTCTCCTGATACATTGGCCAAAACCTGCGAATATTTTCAGAATGCACATAATTGCGCTTTGTAACAGGAGAACATGCCGTCGAAAGAGATGGCACAAAGTAACGCCTCCATAGAGCAAATCAAAGAGCGAGGAGTGGCGCAGATGTTTCGAGACAGTGACTGTTTAACGAAGAGACGCAGAATTTTGGAACGCCTCTTGAAAGGCCTGCGCCTCTTATTAGCAACTTAAAGGCGATGCCTTTGAATCTGAAATTTAGTATACCTCATTCCACTTCATGTTCTCCTGATATATTGGCCAAAACCTGCGAATATTTTCAGAATGCACAAAATTGCGCTTTTTAGCAGGAGATCATGCCGTTGAAAGAGATGGCACAATGTAAAGTCTCCATAGAGCAAATCAAAGAGCGAGGAGTGGCGCAGATGTTTCGAGACAATGACTGTTTAACGAAGAGACGCAGTATTTTCGAACGCCTCTTGAAAGGCCTCCGCCTCTTATTTGCAACTTTAAGGCGATGGCGTTGAAGCTGAAATTTAGTATACCTCTTTCTACTTCATGTTCTCATGATATATTGGCCAAAATCTGGCGAAAATGTTCAGAATGCACAAAATTGCGCTTTGTAACAGGAGAATATGCTGTCGAAAGGGATGGCACAAAGTAACGTCTCCGGAGAGCAAATCAAAGAGCGAGAAGTGGCACAGATGTTTCGAGACAGTGACTGGTTAACGAAGAGACGCAGAATTTTCGAACACCTCTTGAAAGGTCTGCGCCTCTTATTGGCAACTTTAAGGCGATGCATTTGAAGCTGAAATTTAGTATACCTCTTTCCACTTCATGTTCTCATGATATATTGGCCAAAATCTGGCGAAAATTTTCAGAACGCACAAAATTGCGTTTTTTAACAGGAGATCATGCCGTTGGAAGAGATGGCACAAAGTAACGTCTCCATAGAGCAAATCAAAGAGCGAGGAGTGGCGCTGATGTTTCGAGACAGTGACTGTTTAACGAAGAGACGCAGAATTTTCGAACACCTCTTGAAAGGCCTGCGCCTCTTATTGGCAACTTTATGGCGATGCATTTGAAGCTGAAATTTAGTATACCTCTTTCCACTTCATGTTCTCATGATACATTGGCCAAAATCTGGCGAAAATTTTCTAAACGCACAAAATTGCGCTTTGTAACAGGAGAACATGCCGTCGAAAGAGATGGCACAAAGTAACGTCTCCGGAGAGCAAATCAATGAGCGAGAAGTGGCGCATGTGTTTCGAGACAGTGACTGTTTAAGGAAGAGACGCAGAATTTTCGAACACCTCTTGAAAGGCATGCGCCTCTTATTGGCAACTTTAAGGCGATGCCTTTGAATCTGAAATTTAGTATACCTCATTCCACTCCATGTTCCCCTGATATATTGGCCAAAACCTGCGAATATTTTCAGAATGCACAAAATTGCGGTTTGTAACAGGAGAACATGCCGTCGAAAGAGATGGCACAAAGTAACGTCTCCGGAGAGCAAATCAATGAGCGAGAAGTGGCGCATGTGTTTCGAGACAGTGACTGTTTAACGAAGAGGCGCAGAATTTTCGAACACCTCTTGAAACGCCTGCGCCTCTTATTAGCAACTTAAAGGCGATGCCTTTGTATCTGAAATTTAGTATACCTCATTCCACTTCATGTTCCCCTGATATATTGGCCAAAACCTGCGAATATTTTCAGAATGCACAAAATTGCGCTTTTTAGCAGGAGATCATGCCGTTGAAAGAGATGGCACAAAGTAAAGTCTCCATAGAGCAAATCAAAGAGCGTGGAGTGGCGCAGATGTTTCGAGACAGTGACTGTTTAACGAAGAGACGCAGAATTTTGGAACGCCTCTTGAAAGGCCTGCGCCTTATATTTTCAACTTTAAGGCGATGCCTTTGAAGCTGGAATTTAGTATACCTCTTTCCACTTTATGTTCTCATGATATGTTGGCCAAAATCTGGCGAAAATTTTCAGAAGGCACAAAATTGCCCTTTGTAATAGGAGAACATGCCGTCGAAAGAGATGGCACAAAGTAACGTCTCCGGAGAGCAAATCGAAGAGCGAGAAGTGGCGCTGATGTTTCGAGACAGTGACTGTTTAACGAAGAGACGCAGAATTTTCGAACACCTCTTGAAAGGCCTGCGCCTCTTATTGGCAACTTTAAGGTGATGCCTTTGAAGCTGAAATTTAGTGTACATCTTTCCACTTCATGCTCTCCTGATACATTGGCCAAAACCTGCGAATATTATCAGAATGCACATAATTGCGCTTTGTAACAGGAGAACATGCCGTCGAAAGAGATGGCACAAAGTAACGTCTCCGGAGAGCAAATCAATGAGGGAGAAGTGGCGCATGTGTTTCGAGACAGTGACTGTTTAACGAAGGGACGCAGAATTTTCGAACACCTCTTGAAAGGCCTGCGCCTCTTATTGGCAACTTTAAGGCGATGCATTTGAAGCTGAAATTTAGTATACCTCATTCCACTTCATGTTCTCCTGATATATTGGCCAAAACCTGCGAATATTTTCAGAATGCACAAAATTGCGCTTTTTAGCAGGAGATCATGCCGTTGAAAGAGATGGCACAATGTAAAGTCTCCATAGAGCAAATCAAAGAGCGAGGAGTGGCGCAGATGTTTCGAGACAGTGACTGTTTAAGGAAGAGACGCAGAATTTTCGAACACCTCTTGAAAGGCCTGCGCCTCTTATTGGCAACTTTAAGGCGATGCCTTTGAATCTGAAATTTAGTATACCTCATTCCACTTCATGTTCCCCTGATATATTGGCCAAAACCTGCGAATATTTTCAGATTGCACAAAATTGCGCTTTGTAACAGGAGAACATGCCGTCGAAAGAGATGGCACAAAGTAACGTCTCCGGAGAGCAAATCAATAAGCGAGAAGTGGCGCATGTGTTTCGAGACAGTGACTGTTTAACGAAGAGGCGCAGAATTTTCGAACACCTCTTGAAACGCCTGCGCCTCTTATTAGCAACTTAAAGGCGATGCCTTTGTATCTGAAATTTAGTATACCTCATTCCACTTCATGTTCTCCTGATATATTGGCCAAAACCTGCGAATATTTTCAGAATGCACAAAATTGCGCTTTTTAGCAGGAGATCATGCCGTTGAAAGAGATGGCACAAAGTAAAGTCTCCATAGAGCAAATCAAAGAGCGTGGAATGGCGCAGATGTTTCGAGACAGTGACTGTTTAACGAAGAGACGCAGAATTTTGGAACGCCTCTTGAAAGGCCTGCGCCTTGTATTTGCAACTTTAAGGCGATGCCTTTGAAGCTGGAATTTAGTATACCTCTTTCCACTTTATGTTCTCATGATATGTTGGCCAAAATCTGGCGAAAATTTTCAGAAGGCACAAAATTGCCCTTTGTAATAGGAGAACATGCCGTCGAAAGAGATGGCACAAAGTAACGTCTCCGGAGAACAAATCAAAGAGCGAGAAGTGGCGCAGATGTTTCGAGACAGTGACTGTTTAACGAAGAGACGCAGAATTTTCGAACACCTCTTGAACGGCCTGCGCCTCTTATTGGCAACTTTAAGGTGATGCCTTTGAAGCTGAAATTTAGTGTACTTCTTTCCACTTCATGTTCTCCTGATACATTGGCCAAAACCTGCGAATATTTTCAGAATGCACATAATTGCGCTTTGTAACAGGAGAACATGCCGTCGAAAGAGATGGCACAAAGTAACGTCTCCGGAGAGCAAATCAATGAGCGAGAAGTGGCGCATGTGTTTCGAGACAGTGACGGTTTAACGAAGAGACGCAGAATTTTCGAACACCTCTTGAAAGGCCTGCGCCTCTTATTGGCAACTTTAAGGCGATGCATTTGCAGCTGAAATTTAGTATACGTCATTCCACTTCATGTTCTCCTGATATATTGGCCAAAACCTGCGAATATTTTCAGAATGCACAAAATTGCGCTTTTTAGCAGGAGATCATGCCGTTGAAAGAGATGGCACAATGTAAAGTCTCCATAGAGCAAATCAAAGAGCGTGGAGTGGCGCAGATGTTTCGAGACAGTGACTGTTTAACGAAGAGACGCAGAATTTTGGAACGCCTCTTGAAAGGCCTCCGCCTTATATTTGCAACTTTAAGGCGATGCCTTTGAAGCTGAAATTTATTATACCTCTTTCCACTTTATGTTCTCATGATATGTTGGCCAAAATCTGGCGAAAATTTTCAGAAGGCACAAAATTGCCCTTTGTAATAGGAGAACATGCCGTCGAAAGAGATGGCACAAGATAACGTCTCCAGAGAGCAAATCAAAGAGCGAGAAGTGGCGCTGATGTTTCGAGACAGTGACTGTTTAACGAAGAGACGCAGAATTTTCGAACACCTCTTGAAAGGCCTGCGCCTCTTATTGGCAACTTTAAGGTGATGCCTTTGAAGCTGAAATTTAGTGTACATCTTTCCACTTCATGTTCTCCTGATACATTGGCCAAAACCTGCGAATATTATCAGAATGCACATAATTGCGCTTTGTAACAGGAGAACATGCCGTCGAAAGAGATGGCACAAAGTAACGTCTCCGGAGAGCAAATCAATGAGGGAGAAGTGGCGCATGTGTTTCGAGACAGTGACTGTTTAACGAAGGGACGCAGAATTTTCGAACACCTCTTGAAAGGCCTGCGCCTCTTATTGGCAACTTTAAGGCGATGCCTTTGAATCTGAAATTTAGTATACCTCATTCCACTTCATGTTCCCCTGATATATTGGCCAAAACCTGCGAATATTTTCTGATTGCACAAAATTGCGCTTTGTAACAGGAGAACATGCCGTCGAAAGAGATGGCACAAAGTAACGTCTCCGGAGAGCAAATCAATAAGCGAGAAGTGGCGCATGTGTTTCGAGACAGTGACTGTTTAACGAAGAGGCGCAGAATTTTCGAACACCTCTTGAAACGCCTGCGCCTCTTATTAGCAACTTAAAGGCGATGCCTTTGTATCTGAAATTTAGTATACCTCATTCCACTTCATGTTCTCATGATATATTGGCCAAAATCTGGCGAAAATTTTCAGAACGCACAAAATTGCGCTTTGTAACAGGAGAACATGCCGTCGAAAGGGATGGCACAAAGTAACGTCTCCGGAGAACAAATCAAAGAGCGAGAAGTGGCGCAGATGTTTCGAGACAGTGACTCTTTAACGAAGAGGAGCAGAATTTTCGAACGCCTCTTGAAAGGCCTGCGCCTCTTATTAGCAACTTTAAGGCGATGCCTTTGAATCTGAAATTTAGTATACCTCATTCCACTTCATGTTCTCCTGATATATTGGCCAAAACCTGCGAATATTTTCAGAATGCACAAAATTGCGCTTTTTAGCAGGAGATCATGCCGTTGAAACAGATGGCACAAAGTAAAGTCTCCATAGAGCAAATCAAAGAGCGTGGAATGGCGCAGATGTTTCGAGACAGTGACTGTTTAACGAAGAGACGCAGAATTTTGGAACGCCTCTTGAAAGGCCTGCGCCTTGTATTTGCAACTTTAAGGCGATGCCTTTGAAGCTGGAATTTAGTATACCTCTTTCCACTTTATGTTCTCATGATATGTTGGCCAAAATCTGGCGAAAATTTTCAGAAGGCACAAAATTGCCCTTTGTAATAGGAGAACATGCCGTCGAAAGAGATGGCACAAAGTAACGTCTCCGGAGAGCAAATCAAAGAGCGAGAAGTGGCGCAGATGTTTCGAGACAGTGACTGTTTAACGAAGAGACGCAGAATTTTCGAACACCTCTTGAACGGCCTGCGCCTCTTATTGGCAACTTTAAGGTGATGCCTTTGAAGCTGAAATTTAGTGTACTTCTTTCCACTTCATGTTCTCCTGATACATTGGCCAAAACCTGCGAATATTTTCAGAATGCACATAATTGCGCTTTGTAACAGGAGAACATGCCGTCGAAAGAGGTGGCACAAAGTAACGTCTCCGGAGAGCAAATCAATGAGCGAGAAGTGGCGCATGTGTTTCGAGACAGTGACGGTTTAACGAAGAGACGCAGAATTTTCGAACACCTCTTGAAAGGCCTGCGCCTCTTATTGGCAACTTTAAGGCGATGCATTTGCAGCTGAAATTTAGTATACGTCATTCCACTTCATGTTCTCCTGATATATTGGCCAAAACCTGCGAATATTTTCAGAATGCACAAAATTGCGCTTTTTAGCAGGAGATCATGCCGTTGAAAGAGATGGCACAATGTAAAGTCTCCATAGAGCAAATCAAAGAGCGTGGAGTGGCGCAGATGTTTCGAGACAGTGACTGTTTAACGAAGAGACGCAGAATTTTGGAACGCCTCTTGAAAGGCCTCCGCCTTATATTTGCAACTTTAAGGCGATGCCTTTGAAGCTGAAATTTATTATACCTCTTTCCACTTTATGTTCTCATGATATGTTGGCCAAAATCTGGCGAAAATTTTCAGAAGGCACAAAATTGCCCTTTGTAATAGGAGAACATGCCGTCGAAAGAGATGGCACAAGATAACGTCTCCAGAGAGCAAATCAAAGAGCGAGAAGTGGCGCAGATGTTTCGAGACAGTGACTGTTTACGAAGAGACGCAGAATTTTCGAACACCTCTTGAAAGGCCTGCGCCTCTTATTGGCAACTTTAAGGCGATGCATTTGAAGCTGAAATTTAGTATACCTCTTTCCACTTCATGTTCTCATGATATATTGGCCAAAATTTGGCGAATATTTTCAGAATGCACAAAATTGCGCTTTGTAACAGGAGAACATGCCGTCGAAAGAGATGGCACAAAGTAACATCACCGGAGAGCAAATCATTGAGCGAGGAGTGGCGCAGATGATTCGAGACAGTGACTGGTTAACGAAGAGACGCCGAATTTTCGAACACCTCTTGAACGGCCTGCGCCTCTTATTGGCAACTTTAAGGTGATGCCTTTGAAGCTGAAATTTAGTGTACCTCTTTCCACTTCATGTTCTCCTGATACATTGGCCAAAACCTGCGAATATTTTCAGAATGCACATAATTGCGCTTTGTAACAGGAGAACATGCCGTCGAAAGAGATGGCACAAAGTAACGTCTCCGGAGAGCAAATCAATGAGCGAGAAGTGGCGCATGTGTTTCGAGACAGTGACTGTTTAACGAAGAGACGCAGAATTTTCGAACACCTCTTGAAAGGCCTGCGCCTCTTATTGGCAACTTTAAGGTGATGCCTTTGAAGCTGAAATTTAGTGTACATCTTTCCACTTCCTGTTCTCCTGATACATTGGCCAAAACCTGCGAATATTTTCAGAATGCACATAATTGCGCTTTGTAACAGGAGAACATGCCGTCGAAAGAGATGGCACAAAGTAACGCCTCCATAGAGCAAATCAAAGAGCGAGGAGTGGCGCAGATGTTTCGAGACAGTGACTGTTTAACGAAGAGACGCAGAATTTTGGAACGCCTCTTGAAAGGCCTGCGCCTCTTATTAGCAACTTAAAGGCGATGCCTTTGAATCTGAAATTTAGTATACCTCATTCCACTTCATGTTCTCCTGATATATTGGCCAAAACCTGCGAATATTTTCAGAATGCACAAAATTGCGCTTTTTGGCAGGAGATCATGCCGTTGAAAGAGATGGCACAATGTAAAGTCTCCATAGAGCAAATCAAAGAGCGAGGAGTGGCGCAGATGTTTCGAGACAGTGACAGTTTAACGAAGAGACGCAGTTATTTCGAACGCCTCTTGAAAGGCCTCCGCCTCTTATTTGCAACTTTAAGGCGATGGCGTTGAAGCTGAAATTTAGTATACCTCTTTCTACTTCATGTTCTCATGATATATTGGCCAAAATCTGGCGAAAATATTCAGAATGCACAAAATTGCGCTTTGTAACAGGAGAATATGCTGTCGAAAGAGATGGCACAAAGTAACGTCTCCGGAGAGCAAATCAAAGAGCGAGAAGTGGCACAGATGTTTCGAGACAGTGACTGGTTAACGAAGAGACGCAGAATTTTCGAACACCTCTTGAAAGGTCTGCGCCTCTTATTGGCAACTTTAAGGCGATGCATTTGAAGCTGAAATTTAGTATACCTCTTTCCACTTCATGTTCTCATGATATATTGGCCAAAATCTGGCGAAAATTTTCAGAACGCACAAAATTGGCTTTTTGGCAGGAGATCATGCCGTTGAAAGAGATGGCACAATGTAAAGTCTCCATAGAGCAAATCAAAGAGCGAGGAGTGGCGCAGATGTTTCGAGACAGTGACTGTTTAACGAAGAGACGCAGTATTTTCGAACACCTCTTGAAAGGCCTGCGCCTCTTATTGGCAACTTAAAGGCGAAGCGTTTGAATCTGAAATTTAGTATACCTCATTCCACTTCATGTTCTCCTGATATATTGGCCAAAATTTGGCGAATATTTTCAGAATGCACAAAATTGCGCTTTGTAACAGGAGAACATGCCGGCGAAAGAGATGGCACAAAGTAACATCACCGGAGAGCAAATCATTGAGCGAGGAGTGGCGCATGTGTTTCGAGACAGTGACTGTTTAACGAAGAGACGCCGAATTTTCGAACACCTCTTGAACGGCCTGCGCCTCTTATTGGCAACTTTAAGGTGATGCCTTTGAAGCTGAAATTTAGAGTACCTCTTTCCACTTCATGTTCTCCTGATACATTGGCCAAAACCTGCGAATATTTTCAGAATGCACATAATTGCGCTTTGTAACAGGAGAACATGCCGTCGAAAGAGATGGCACAAAGTAACGTCTCCGGAGAGCAAATCAATGAGCGAGAAGTGGCGCATGTGTTTCGAGACAGTGACTGTTTAACGAAGACACGCAGAATTTTCGAACACCTCTTGAAAGGCCTGCGCCTCTTATTGGCAACTTTAAGGTGATGCCTTTGAAGCTGAAATTTAGTGTACATCTTTCCACTTCCTGTTCTCCTGATACATTGGCCAAAACCTGCGAATATTTTCAGAATGCACATAATTGCGCTTTGTAACAGGAGAACATGCCGTCGAAAGAGATGGCACAAAGTAACGCCTCCATAGAGCAAATCAAAGAGCGAGGAGTGGCGCAGATGTTTCGAGACAGTGACTGTTTAACGAAGAGACGCAGAATTTTGGAACGCCTCTTGAAAGGCCTGCGCCTCTTATTAGCAACTTAAAGGCGATGCCTTTGAATCTGAAATTTAGTATACCTCATTCCACTTCATGTTCTCCTGATATATTGGCCAAAACCTGCGAATATTTTCAGAATGCACAAAATTGCGCTTTTTGGCAGGAGATCATGCCGTTGAAAGAGATGGCACAATGTAAAGTCTCCATAGAGCAAATCAAAGAGCGAGGAGTGGCGCAGATGTTTCGAGACAGTGACTGTTTAACGAAGAGACGCAGTATTTTCGAACACCTCTTGAAAGGCCTGCGCCTCTTATTGGCAACTTAAAGGCGAAGCGTTTGAATCTGAAATTTAGTATACCTCATTCCACTTCATGTTCTCCTGATATATTGGCCAAAATTTGGCGAATATTTTCAGAATGCACAAAATTGCGCTTTGTAACAGGAGAACATGCCGTCGAAAGAGATGGCACAAAGTAACGCCTCCATAGAGCAAATCAAAGAGCGAGGAGTGGCGCAGATGTTTCGAGACAGTGACTGTTTAACGAAGAGACGCAGAATTTTGGAACGCCTCTTGAAAGGCCTGCGCCTCTTATTAGCAACTTAAAGGCGATGCCTTTGAATCTGAAATTTAGTATACCTCATTCCACTTCATGTTCTCCTGATATATTGGCCAAAACCTGCGAATATTTTCAGAATGCACAAAATTGCGCTTTTTGGCAGGAGATCATGCCGTTGAAAGAGATGGCACAATGTAAAGTCTCCATAGAGCAAATCAAAGAGCGAGGAGTGGCGCAGATGTTTCGAGACAGTGACTGTTTAACGAAGAGACGCAGTATTTTCGAACACCTCTTGAAAGGCCTGCGCCTCTTATTGGCAACTTAAAGGCGAAGCGTTTGAATCTGAAATTTAGTATACCTCATTCCACTTCATGTTCTCCTGATATATTGGCCAAAATTTGGCGAATATTTTCAGAATGCACAAAATTGCGCTTTGTAACAGGAGAACATGCCGGCGAAAGAGATGGCACAAAGTAACATCACCGGAGAGCAAATCATTGAGCGAGGAGTGGCGCATGTGTTTCGAGACAGTGACTGTTTAACGAAGAGACGCAGAATTTTCGAACACCTCTTGAAAGGCATGCGCCTCTTATTGGCAACTTTAAGGCGATGCCTTCGAATCTGAAATTTAGTATACCTCATTCCACTCCATGTTCCCCTGATATATTGGCCAAAACCTGCGAATATTTTCAGAATGCACAAAATTGCGCTTTGTAACAGGAGAACATGCCGTCGAAAGAGATGGCACAAAGTAACGTCTCCGGAGAGCAAATCAATGAGCGAGAAGTGGCGCATGTGTTTCGAGACAGTGACTGTTTAACGAAGAGGCGCAGAATTTTCGAACACCTCTTGAAACGCCTGCGCCTCTTATTAGCAACTTAAAGGCGATGCCTTTGTATCTGAAATTTAGTATACCTCATTCCACTTCATGTTCCCCTGATATATTGGCCAAAACCTGCGAATATTTTCAGAATGCACAAAATTGCGCTTTGCAACAGGAGAACATGCCGTCGAAAGAGATGGCACAAAGTAACGCCTCCATAGAGCAAATCAAAGAGCGAGGAGTGGCGCAGATGTTTCGAGACAGTGACTGTTTAACGAAGAGACGCAGAATTTTGGAACGCCTCTTGAAAGGCCTGCGCCTCTTATTAGCAACTTAAAGGCGATGCCTTTGAATCTGAAATTTAGTATACCTCATTCCACTTCATGTTCTCCTGATATATTGGCCAAAACCTGCGAATATTTTCAGAATGCACAAAATTGCGCTTTTTAGCAGGAGATCATGCCGTTGAAAGAGATGGCACAATGTAAAGTCTCCATAGAGCAAATCAAAGAGCGAGGAGTGGCGCAGATGTTTCGAGACAGTGACTGTTTAACGAAGAGACGCAGTATTTTCGAACACCTCTTGAAAGGCCTGCGCCTCTTATTGGCAACTTAAAGGCGAAGCGTTTGAATCTGAAATTTAGTATACCTCATTCCACTTCATGTTCTCCTGATATATTGGCCAAAATTTGGCGAATATTTTCAGAATGCACAAAATTGCGCTTTGTAACAGGAGAACATGCCGGCGAAAGAGATGGCACAAAGTAACATCACCGGAGAGCAAATCATTGAGCGAGGAGTGGCGCATGTGTTTCGAGACAGTGACTGTTTAACGAAGAGACGCAGAATTTTCGAACACCTCTTGAAAGGCATGCGCCTCTTATTGGCAACTTTAAGGCGATGCCTTTGAATCTGAAATTTAGTATACCTCATTCCACTCCATGTTCCCCTGATATATTGGCCAAAACCTGCGAATATTTTCAGAATGCACAAAATTGCGCTTTGTAACAGGAGAACATGCCGTCGAAAGAGATGGCACAAAGTAACGTCTCCGGAGAGCAAATCAATGAGCGAGAAGTGGCGCATGTGTTTCGAGACAGTGACTGTTTAACGAAGAGGCGCAGAATTTTCGAACACCTCTTGAAACGCCTGCGCCTCTTATTAGCAACTTAAAGGCGATGCCTTTGTATCTGAAATTTAGTATACCTCATTCCACTTCATGTTCCCCTGATATATTGGCCAAAACCTGCGAATATTTTCAGAATGCACAAAATTGCGCTTTGCAACAGGAGAACATGCCGTCGAAAGAGATGGCACAAAGTAACGCCTCCATAGAGCAAATCAAAGAGCGAGGAGTGGCGCAGATGTTTCGAGACAGTGACTGTTTAACGAAGAGACGCAGAATTTTGGAACGCCTCTTGAAAGGCCTGCGCCTCTTATTAGCAACTTAAAGGCGATGCCTTTGAATCTGAAATTTAGTATACCTCATTCCACTTCATGTTCTCCTGATATATTGGCCAAAACCTGCGAATATTTTCAGAATGCACAAAATTGCGCTTTTTAGCAGGAGATCATGCCGTTGAAAGAGATGGCACAATGTAAAGTCTCCATAGAGCAAATCGAAGAGCGAGGAGTGGCGCAGATGTTTCGAGACAGTGACTGTTTAACGAAGAGACGCAGTATTTTCGAACGCCTCTTGAAAGGCCTCCGCCTCTTATTTGCAACTTTAAGGCGATGGCGTTGAAGCTGAAATTTAGTATACCTCTTTCTACTTCATGTTCTCATGATATATTGGCCAAAATCTGGCGAAAATGTTCAGAATGCACAAAATTGCGCTTTGTAACAGGAGAATATGCTGTCGAAAGAGATGGCACAAAGTAACGTCTCCGGAGAGCAAATCAAAGAGCGAGAAGTGGCACAGATGTTTCGAGACAGTGACTGGTTAACGAAGAGACGCAGAATTTTCGAACACCTCTTGAAAGGTCTGCGCCTCTTATTGGCAACTTTAAGGCGATGCATTTGAAGCTGAAATTTAGTATACCTCTTTCCACTTCATGTTCTCATGATATATTGGCCAAAATCTGGCGAAAATTTTCAGAACGCACAAAATTGCGTTTTTTAACAGGAGATCATGCCGTTGGAAGAGATGGCACAAAGTAACGTCTCCATAGAGCAAATCAAAGAGCGAGGAGTGGCGCTGATGTTTCGAGACAGTGACTGTTTAACGAAGAGACGCAGAATTTTCGAACACCTCTTGAAAGGCCTGCGCCTCTTATTGGCAACTTTATGGCGATGCATTTGAAGCTGAAATTTAGTATACCTCTTTCCACTTCATGTTCTCATGATACATTGGCCAAAATCTGGCGAAAATTTTCTAAACGCACAAAATGGCGCTTTGTAACAGGAGAACATGCCGTCGAAAGAGATGGCACAAAGTAACGTCTCCGGAGAGCAAATCAATGAGCGAGAAGTGGCGCATGTGTTTCGAGACAGTGACTGTTTAAGGAAGAGACGCAGAATTTTCGAACACCTCTTGAAAGGCATGCGCCTCTTATTGGCAACTTTAAGGCGATGCCTTTGAATCTGAAATTTAGTATACCTCATTCCACTCCATGTTCCCCTGATATATTGGCCAAAACCTGCGAATATTTTCAGAATGCACAAAATTGCGCTTTGTAACAGGAGAACATGCCGTCGAAAGAGATGGCACAAAGTAACGTCTCCGGAGAGCAAATCAATGAGCGAGAAGTGGCGCATGTGTTTCGAGACAGTGACTGTTTAACGAAGAGGCGCAGAATTTTCGAACACCTCTTGAAACGCCTGCGCCTCTTATTAGCAACTTAAAGGCGATGCCTTTGTATCTGAAATTTAGTATACCTCATTCCACTTCATGTTCCCCTGATATATCGGCCAAAACCTGCGAATATTTTCAGAATGCACAAAATTGCGCTTTGCAACAGGAGAACATGCCGTCGAAAGAGATGGCACAAAGTAACGTCTCCGGAGAGCAAATCAATGAGCGAGAAGTGGCGCAGATGTTTCGAGACAGTGACTCTTGACGAAGAGGAGCAGAATTTTCGAACGCCTCTTGAAAGGCCTGCGCCTCTTATTAGCAACTTTAAGGCGATGCCTTTGAAGCTGAAATTTAGTATACCTCATTCCACTTCATGTTCTCCTGATATATTGGCCAAAACCTGCGAATATTTTCAGAATGCACAAAATTGCGCTTTTTAGCAGGAGATCATGCCGTTGAAAGAGATGGCACAATGTAAAGTCTCCATAGAGCAAATCAAAGAGCGAGGAGTGGCGCAGATGTTTCGAGACAGTGACTGTTTAAGGAAGAGACGCAGAATTTTCGAACACCTCTTGAAAGGCCTGCGCCTCTTATTGGCAACTTTAAGGCGATGCATTTGCAGCTGAAATTTAGTATACGTCATTCCACTTCATGTTCTCCTGATATATTGGCCAAAACCTGCGAATATTTTCAGAATGCACAAAATTGCGCTTTTTAGCAGGAGATCATGCCGTTGAAAGAGATGGCACAATGTAAAGTCTCCATAGAGCAAATCAAAGAGCGTGGAGTGGCGCAGATGTTTCGAGACAGTGACTGTTTAACGAAGAGACGCAGAATTTTGGAACGCCTCTTGAAAGGCCTCCGCCTTATATTTGCAACTTTAAGGCGATGCCTTTGAAGCTGAAATTTAGTATACCTCATTCCACTTCATGTTCTCCTGATACATTGGCCAAAACCTGCGAATATTTTCAGAATGCACATAATTGCGCTTTGTAACAGGAGAACATGCCGTCGAAAGAGATGGCACAAAGTAACGCCTCCATAGAGCAAATCAAAGAGCGAGGAGTGGCGCAGATGTTTCGAGACAGTGACTGTTTAACGAAGAGACGCAGAATTTTGGAACGCCTCTTGAAAGGCCTGCGCCTCTTATTAGCAACTTAAAGGCGATGCCTTTGAATCTGAAATTTAGTATACCTCATTCCACTTCATGTTCTCCTGATATATTGGCCAAAACCTGCGAATATTTTCAGAATGCACAAAATTGCGCTTTTTAGCAGGAGATCATGCCGTTGAAAGAGATGGCACAATGTAAAGTCTCCATAGAGCAAATCAAAGAGCGAGGAGTGGCGCAGATGTTTCGAGACAATGACTGTTTAACGAAGAGACGCAGTATTTTCGAACGCCTCTTGAAAGGCCTCCGCCTCTTATTTGCAACTTTAAGGCGATGGCGTTGAAGCTGAAATTTAGTATACCTCTTTCTACTTCATGTTCTCATGATATATTGGCCAAAATCTGGCGAAAATGTTCAGAATGCACAAAATTGCGCTTTGTAACAGGAGAATATGCTGTCGAAAGGGATGGCACAAAGTAACGTCTCCGGAGAGCAAATCAAAGAGCGAGAAGTGGCACAGATGTTTCGAGACAGTGACTGGTTAACGAAGAGACGCAGAATTTTCGAACACCTCTTGAAAGGCCTGCGCCTCTTATTGGCAACTTTATGGCGATGCATTTGAAGCTGAAATTTAGTATACCTCTTTCCACTTCACGTTCTCATGATACATTGGCCAAAATCTGGCGAAAATTTTCTAAACGCACAAAATTGCGCTTTGTAACAGGAGAACATGCCGTCGAAAGAGATGGCACAAAGTAACGTCTCCGGAGAGCAAATCAATGAGCGAGAAGTGGCGCATGTGTTTCGAGACAGTGACTGTTTAAGGAAGAGACGCAGAATTTTCGAACACCTCTTGAAAGGCATGCGCCTCTTATTGGCAACTTTAAGGCGATGCCTTTGAATCTGAAATTTAGTATACCTCATTCCACTCCATGTTCCCCTGATATATTGGCCAAAACCTGCGAATATTTTCAGAATGCACAAAATTGCGCTTTGTAACAGGAGAACATGCCGTCGAAAGAGATGGCACAAAGTAACGTCTCCGGAGAGCAAATCAATGAGCGAGAAGTGGCGCATGTGTTTCGAGACAGTGACTGTTTAACGAAGAGGCGCAGAATTTTCGAACACCTCTTGAAACGCCTGCGCCTCTTATTAGCAACTTAAAGGCGATGCCTTTGTATCTGAAATTTAGTATACCTCATTCCACTTCATGTTCCCCTGATATATTGGCCAAAACCTGCGAATATTTTCAGAATGCACAAAATTGCGCTTTGCAACAGGAGAACATGCCGTCGAAAGAGATGGCACAAAGTAACGTCTCCGGAGAGCAAATCAATGAGCGAGAAGTGGCGCAGATGTTTCGAGACAGTGACTCTTGACGAAGAGGAGCAGAATTTTCGAACGCCTCTTGAAAGGCCTGCGCCTCTTATTAGCAACTTTAAGGCGATGCCTTTGAAGCTGGAATTTAGTATACCTCTTTCCACTTTATGTTCTCATGATATGTTGGCCAAAATCTGGCGAAAATTTTCAGAAGGCACAAAATTGCCCTTTGTAATAGGAGAACATGCCGTCGAAAGAGATGGCACAAAGTAACGTCTCCGGAGAGCAAATCGAAGAGCGAGAAGTGGCGCTGATGTTTCGAGACAGTGACTGTTTAACGAAGAGACGCAGAATTTTCGAACACCTCTTGAAAGGCCTGCGCCTCTTATTGGCAACTTTAAGGTGATGCCTTTGAAGCTGAAATTTAGTGTACATCTTTCCACTTCATGTTCTCCTGATACATTGGCCAAAACCTGCGAATATTATCAGAATGCACATAATTGCGCTTTGTAACAGGAGAACATGCCGTCGAAAGAGATGGCACAAAGTAACGTCTCCGGAGAGCAAATCAATGAGGGAGAAGTGGCGCATGTGTTTCGAGACAGTGACTGTTTAACGAAGGGACGCAGAATTTCGAACACCTCTTGAAAGGCCTGCGCCTCTTTTTGGCAACTTTAAGGCGATGCATTTGAAGCTGAAATTTAGTATACCTCTTTCCACTTTATGTTCTCATGATATGTTGGCCAAAATCTGGCGAAAATTTTCAGAAGGCACAAAATTGCCCTTTGTAATAGGAGAACATGCCGTCGAAAGAGATGGCACAAAGTAACGTCTCCGGAGAGCAAATCAAAGAGCGAGAAGTGGCGCAGATGTTTCGAGACAGTGACTGTTTAACGAAGAGACGCAGAATTTTCGAACACCTCTTGAACGGCCTGCGCCTCTTATTGGCAACTTTAAGGTGATGCCTTTGAAGCTGAAATTTAGTGTACTTCTTTCCACTTCATGTTCTCCTGATACATTGGCCAAAACCTGCGAATATTTTCAGAATGCACATAATTGCGCTTTGTAACAGGAGAACATGCCGTCGAAAGAGATGGCACAAAGTAACGTCTCCGGAGAGCAAATCAATAAGGGAGAAGTGGCGCATGTGTTTCGAGACAGTGACTGTTTAACGAAGGGACGCAGAATTTTCGAACACCTCTTGAAAGGCCTGCGCCTCTTTTTGGCAACTTTAAGGCGATGCATTTGAAGCTGAAATTTAGTATACCTCTTTCCACTTTATGTTCTCATGATATGTTGGCCAAAATCTGGCGAAAATTTTCAGAAGGCACAAAATTGCCCTTTGTAATAGGAGAACATGCCGTCGAAAGAGATGGCACAAAGTAACGTCTCCGGAGAGCAAATCAAAGAGCGAGAAGTGGCGCAGATGTTTCGAGACAGTGACTGTTTAACGAAGAGACGCAGAATTTTCGAACACCTCTTGAACGGCCTGCGCCTCTTATTGGCAACTTTAAGGTGATGCCTTTGAAGCTGAAATTTAGTGTACTTCTTTCCACTTCATGTTCTCCTGATACATTGGCCAAAACCTGCGAATATTTTCAGAATGCACATAATTGCGCTTTGTAACAGGAGAACATGCCGTCGAAAGAGATGGCACAAAGTAACGTCTCCGGAGAGCAAATCAATGAGCGAGAAGTGGCGCATGTGTTTCGAGACAGTGACGGTTTAACGAAGAGACGCAGAATTTTCGAACACCTCTTGAAAGGCCTCCGCCTCTTATTGGCAACTTTAAGGCGATGCATTTGCAGCTGAAATTTAGTATACGTCATTCCACTTTATGTTCTCCTGATATATTGGCCAAAACCTGCGAATATTTTCAGAATGCACAAAATTGCGCTTTTTAGCAGGAGATCATGCCGTTGAAAGAGATGGCACAATGTAAAGTCTCCATAGAGCAAATCAAAGAGCGCGGAGTGGCGCAGATGTTTCGAGACAGTGACTGTTTAACGAAGAGACGCAGAATTTTGGAACGCCTCTTGAAAGGCCTCCGCCTTATATTTGCAACTTTAAGGCGATGCCTTTGAAGCTGAAATTTATTATACCTCTTTCCACTTTATGTTCTCATGATATGTTGGCCAAAATCTGGCGAAAATTTTCAGAAGGCACAAAATTGCCCTTTGTAATAGGAGAACATGCCGTCGAAAGAGATGGCACAAGATAACGTCTCCAGAGAGCAAATCAAAGAGCTCGAAGTGGCGCAGATGATTCGAGACAGTGACTGGTTAACGAAGAGACGCCGAATTTTCGAACACCTCTTGAACGGCCTGCGCCTCTTATTGGCAACTTTAAGGTGATGCCTTTGAAGCTGAAATTTAGTGTACCTCTTTCCACTTCATGTTCTCCTGATACATTGGCCAAAACCTGCGAATATTTTCAGAATGCACATAATTGCGCTTTGTAACAGGAGAACATGCCGTCGAAAGAGATGGCACAAAGTAACGTCTCCGGAGAGCAAATCAATGAGCGAGAAGTGGCGCATGTGTTTCGAGACAGTGACTGTTTAACGAAGAGACGCAGAATTTTCGAACACCTCTTGAAAGGCCTGCGCCTCTTATTGGCAACTTTAAGGTGATGCCTTTGAAGCTGAAATTTAGTGTACATCTTTCCACTTCCTGTTCTCCTGATACATTGGCCAAAACCTGCGAATATTTTCAGAATGCACATAATTGCGCTTTGTAACAGGAGAACATGCCGTCGAAAGAGATGGCACAAAGTAACGCCTCCATAGAGCAAATCAAAGAGCGAGGAGTGGCGCAGATGTTTCGAGACAGTGACTGTTTAACGAAGAGACGCAGAATTTTGGAACGCCTCTTGAAAGGCCTGCGCCTCTTATTAGCAACTTAAAGGCGATGCCTTTGAATCTGAAATTTAGTATACCTCATTCCACTTCATGTTCTCCTGATATATTGGCCAAAACCTGCGAATATTTTCAGAATGCACAAAATTGCGCTTTTTGGCAGGAGATCATGCCGTTGAAAGAGATGGCACAATGTAAAGTCTCCATAGAGCAAATCAAAGAGCGAGGAGTGGCGCAGATGTTTCGAGACAGTGACTGTTTAACGAAGAGACGCAGTATTTTCGAACGCCTCTTGAAAGGCCTCCGCCTCTTATTTGCAACTTTAAGGCGATGGCGTTGAAGCTGAAATTTAGTATACCTCTTTCTACTTCATGTTCTCATGATATATTGGCCAAAATCTGGCGAAAATGTTCAGAATGCACAAAATTGCGCTTTGTAACAGGAGAATATGCTGTCGAAAGAGATGGCACAAAGTAACGTCTCCGGAGAGCAAATCAAAGAGCGAGAAGTGGCACAGATGTTTCGAGACAGTGACTGGTTAACGAAGAGACGCAGAATTTTCGAACACCTCTTGAAAGGTCTGCGCCTCTTATTGGCAACTTTAAGGCGATGCATTTGAAGCTGAAATTTAGTATACCTCTTTCCACTTCATGTTCTCATGATATATTGGCCAAAATCTGGCGAAAATTTTCAGAACGCACAAAATTGCGTTTTTTAACAGGAGATCATGCCGTTGGAAGAGATGGCACAAAGTAACGTCTCCATAGAGCAAATCAAAGAGCGAGGAGTGGCGCTGATGTTTCGAGACAGTGACTGTTTAACGAAGAGACGCAGAATTTTCGAACACCTCTTGAAAGGCCTGCACCTCTTATTGGCAACTTTATGGCGATGCATTTGAAGCTGAAATTTAGTATACCTCTTTCCACTTCATGTTCTCATGATACATTGGCCAAAATCTGGCGAAAATTTTCTAAACGCACAAAATTGCGCTTTGTAACAGGAGAACATGCCGTCGAAAGAGATGGCACAAAGTAACGTCTCCGGAGAGCAAATCAATGAGCGAGAAGTGGCGCATGTGTTTCGAGACAGTGACTGTTTAAGGAAGAGACGCAGAATTTTCGAACACCTCTTGAAAGGCATGCGCCTCTTATTGGCAACTTTAAGGCGATGCCTTTGAATCTGAAATTTAGTATACCTCATTCCACTCCATGTTCCCCTGATATATTGGCCAAAACCTGCGAATATTTTCAGAATGCACAAAATTGCGCTTTGTAACAGGAGAACATGCCGTCGAAAGAGATGGCACAAAGTAACGTCTCCGGAGAGCAAATCAATGAGCGAGAAGTGGCGCATGTGTTTCGAGACAGTGACTGTTTAACGAAGAGGCGCAGAATTTTCGAACACCTCTTGAAACGCCTGCGCCTCTTATTAGCAACTTAAAGGCGATGCCTTTGTATCTGAAATTTAGTATACCTCATTCCACTTCATGTTCCCCTGATATATTGGCCAAAACCTGCGAATATTTTCAGAATGCACAAAATTGCGCTTTGCAACAGGAGAACATGCCGTCGAAAGAGATGGCACAAAGTAACGTCTCCGGAGAGCAAATCAATGAGCGAGAAGTGGCGCAGATGTTTCGAGACAGTGACTCTTGACGAAGAGGAGCAGAATTTTCGAACGCCTCTTGAAAGGCCTGCGCCTCTTATTAGCAACTTTAAGGCGATGCCTTTGAATCTGAAATTTAGTATACCTCATTCCACTTCATGTTCTCCTGATATATTGGCCAAAACCTGCGAATATTTTCAGAATGCACAAAATTGCGCTTTTTAGCAGGAGATCATGCCGTTGAAAGAGATGGCACAATGTAAAGTCTCCATAGAGTAAATCAAAGAGCGAGGAGTGGCGCAGATGTTTCGAGACAGTGACTGTTTAAGGAAGCGACGCAGAATTTTCGAACACCTCTTGAAAGGCCTGCGCCTCTTATTGGCAACTTTAAGGCGATGCCTTTGAATCTGAAATTTAGTATACCTCATTCCACTTCATGTTCCCCTGATATATTGGCCAAAACCTGCGAATATTTTCAGATTGCACAAAATTGCGCTTTGTAACAGGAGAACATGCCGTCGAAAGAGATGGCACAAAGTAACGTCTCCGGAGAGCAAATCAATAAGCGAGAAGTGGCGCATGTGTTTCGAGACAGTGACTGTTTAACGAAGAGGCGCAGAATTTTCGAACACCTCTTGAAACGCCTGCGCCTCTTATTAGCAACTTAAAGGCGATGCCTTTGTATCTGAAATTTAGTATACCTCATTCCACTTCATGTTCTCATGATATATTGGCCAAAATCTGGCGAAAATTTTCAGAACGCACAAAATTGCGCTTTGTAACAGGAGAACATGCCGTCGAAAGGGATGGCACAAAGTAACGTCTCCGGAGAGCAAATCAAAGAGCGAGAAGTGGCGCAGATGTTTCGAGACAGTGACTGTTTAACGAAGAGACGCAGAATTTTCGAACACCTCTTGAACGGCCTGCGCCTCTTATTGGCAACTTTAAGGTGATGCCTTTGAAGCTGAAATTTAGTGTACTTCTTTCCACTTCATGTTCTCCTGATACATTGGCCAAAACCTGCGAATATTTTCGAATGCCACATAATTGCGCTTTGTAACAGGAGAACATGCCGTCGAAAGAGATGGCACAAAGTAACGTCTCCGGAGAGCAAATCAATGAGCGAGAAGTGGCGCATGTGTTTCGAGACAGTGACGGTTTAACGAAGAGACGCAGAATTTTCGAACACCTCTTGAAAGGCCTGCGCCTCTTATTGGCAACTTTAAGGCGATGCATTTGCAGCTGAAATTTAGTATACGTCATTCCACTTCATGTTCTCCTGAATATATTGGCCAAAACCTGCGAATATTTTCAGAATGCACAAAATTGCGCTTTTTAGCAGGAGATCATGCCGTTGAAAGAGATGGCACAATGTAAAGTCTGCATAGAGCAAATCAAAGAGCGTGGAGTGGCGCAGATGTTTCGAGACAGTGACTGTTTAACGAAGAGACCCAGAATTTTGGAACGCCTCTTGAAAAGCCTCCGCCTTATATTTGCAACTTTAAGGCGATGCCTTTGAAGCTGAAATTTAGTATACCTCATTCCACTTCATGTTCTCATGATATATTGGCCAAAATTTGGCGAATATTTTCAGAATGCACAAAATTGCGCTTGTAACAGGAGAACATGCCGTCGAAAGAGATGGCACAAAGTAACATCACCGGAGAGCAAATCATTGAGCGAGGGAGTGGCGCAGATGATTCGAGACAGTGACTGGTTAACGAAGAGACGCCGAATTTTCGAACACCTCTTGAACGGCCTGCGCCTCTTATTGGCAACTTTAAGGTGATGCCTTTGAAGCTGAAATTTAGTGTACCTCTTTCCACTTCATGTTCTCCTGATACATTGGCCAAAACCTGCGAATATTTTCAGAATGCACATAATTGCGCTTTGTAACAGGAGAACATGCCGTCGAAAGAGATGGCACAAAGTAACGTCTCCGGAGAGCAAATCAATGAGCGAGAAGTGGCGCATGTGTTTCGAGACAGTGACTGTTTAACGAAGAGACGCAGAATTTTCGAACACCTCTTGAAAGGCCTGCGCCTCTTATTGGCAACTTTAAGGTGATGCCTTTGAAGCTGAAATTTAGTGTACATCTTTCCACTTCCTGTTCTCCTGATACATTGGCCAAAACCTGCGAATATTTTCAGAATGCACATAATTGCGCTTTGTAACAGGAGAACATGCCGTCGAAAGAGATGGCACAAAGTAACGCCTCCATAGAGCAAATCAAAGAGCGAGGAGTGGCGCAGATGTTTCGAGACAGTGACTGTTTAACGAAGAGACGCAGAATTTTGGAACGCCTCTTGAAAGGCCTGCGCCTCTTATTAGCAACTTAAAGGCGATGCCTTTGAATCTGAAATTTAGTATACCTCATTCCACTTCATGTTCTCCTGATATATTGGCCAAAACCTGCGAATATTTTCAGAATGCACAAAATTGCGCTTTTTGGCAGGAGATCATGCCGTTGAAAGAGATGGCACAATGTAAAGTCTCCATAGAGCAAATCAAAGAGCGAGGAGTGGCGCAGATGTTTCGAGACAGTGACTGTTTAACGAAGAGACGCAGTATTTTCGAACGCCTCTTGAAAGGCCTCCGCCTCTTATTTGCAACTTTAAGGCGATGGCGTTGAAGCTGAAAATTTAGTATACCTCTTTCTACTTCATGTTCTCATGATATATTGGCCAAAATCTGGCGAAATGTTCAGAATGCACAAAATTGCGCTTTGTAACAGGAGAATATGCTGTCGAAAGAGATGGCACAAAGTAACGTCTCCGGAGAACAAATCAAAGAGCGAGAAGTGGCACAGATGTTTCGAGACAGTGACTGGTTAACGAAGAGACGCAGAATTTCGAACACCTCTTGAAAGGTCTGCGCCTCTTATTGGCAACTTTAAGGCGATGCATTTGAAGCTGAAATTTAGTATACCTCTTTCACTTCATGTTCTCATGATATATTGGCCAAAATCTGGCGAAAATTTACAGAACGCACAAAATTGCGTTTTTAACAGGAGATCATGCCGTTGGAAGAGATGGCACAAAGTAACGTCTCCATAGAGCAAATCAAAGAGCGAGGAGTGGCGCTGATGTTTCGAGACAGTGACTGTTTAACGAAGAGACGCAGAATTTTCGAACACCTCTTGAAAGGCCTGCGCCTCTTATTGGCAAACTTTATGGCGATGCATTTGAAGCTGAAATTTAGTATACCTCTTTCCACTTCATGTTCTCATGATACATTGGCCAAAATCTGGCGAAAATTTCTAAACGCACAAAATTGCGCTTTGTAACAGGAGAACATGCCGTCGAAAGAGATGGCACAAAGTAACGTCTCCGGAGAGCAAATCAATGAGCGAGAAGTGGCGCATGTGTTTCGAGACAGTGACTGTTTAAGGAAGAGACGCAGAATTTTCGAACACCTCTTGAAAGGCATGCGCCTCTTATTGGCAACTTTAAGGCGATGCCTTTGAATCTGAAATTAGTATACCTCATTCCACTCCATGTTCCCCTGATATATTGGCCAAAACCTGCGAATATTTTCAGAATGCACAAAATTGCGCTTTGTAACAGGAGAACATGCCGTCGAAAGAGATGCACAAAGTAACGTCTCCGGAGAGCAAATCAATGAGCGAGAAGTGGCGCATGTGTTTCGAGACAGTGACTGTTTAACGAAGAGGCGCAGAATTTTCGAACACCTCTTGAAACGCCTGCGCCTCTTATTAGCAACTTAAAGGCGATGCCTTTGTATCTGAAATTTAGTATACCTCATTCCACTTCATGTTCTCATGATATATTGGCCAAAATCTGGCGAAAATTTTCAGAACGCACAAATTGCGCTTTTAACAGGAGATCATGCCGTTGGAAGAGATGGCACAAAGTAACGTCTCCATAGAGCAAATCAAAGAGCGAGGAGTGGCGCTGATGTTTCGAGACAGTGACTGTTTAACGAAGAGACGCAGAATTTTCGAACACCTCTTGAAAGGCCTGCGCCTCTTATTGGCAACTTTATGGCGATGCATTTGAAGCTGAAATTTAGTATACCTCTTTCCACTTCATGTTCTCATGATACATTGGCCAAAATCTGGCGAAAATTTTCTAAACGCACAAAATTGCGCTTTTTAGCAGGGAGATCATGCCGTTGAAGAGATGGCACAATGTAAAGTCTCCATAGAGCAAATCAAAGAGCGAGGAGTGGCGCAGATGTTTCGAGACAGTGACTGTTTAACGAAGAGACGCAGTATTTTCGAACGCCTCTTGAAAGGCCTCCGCCTCTTATTTGCAACTTTAAGGCGATGGCGTTGAAGCTGAAATTTAGTATACCTCTTTCTACTTCATGTTCTCATGATATATTGGCCAAAATCAAAATCTGGCGAAAATTTTCAGAACGCACAAAATTGCGTTTTTTAACAGGAGATCATGCCGTTGGAAGAGATGGCACAAAGTAACGTCTCCATAGAGCAAATCAAAGAGCGAGGAGTGGCGCTGATGTTTCGAGACAGTGACTGTTTAACGAAGAGACGCAGAATTTTCGAACACCTCTTGAAAGGCCTGCGCCTCTTATTGGCAACTTTATGGCGATGCATTTGAAGCTGAAATTTAGTATACCTCTTTCCACTTCATGTTCTCATGATACATTGGCCAAAATCTGGCGAAAATTTTCTAAACGCACAAAATGGCGCTTTGTAACAGGAGAACATGCCGTCGAAAGAGATGGCACAAAGTAACGTCTCCGGAGAGCAAATCAATGAGCGAGAAGTGGCGCATGTGTTTCGAGACAGTGACTGTTTAAGGAAGAGACGCAGAATTTTCGAACACCTCTTGAAAGGCATGCGCCTCTTATTGGCAACTTTAAGGCGATGCCTTTGAATCTGAAATTTAGTATACCTCATTCCACTCCATGTTCCCCTGATATATTGGCCAAAACCTGCGAATATTTTCAGAATGCACAAAATTGCGCTTTGTAACAGGAGAACATGCCGTCGAAAGAGATGGCACAAAGTAACGTCTCCGGAGAGCAAATCAATGAGCGAGAAGTGGCGCATGTGTTTCGAGACAGTGACTGTTTAACGAAGAGGCGCAGAATTTTCGAACACCTCTTGAAACGCCTGCGCCTCTTATTAGCAACTTAAAGGCGATGCCTTTGTATCTGAAATTTAGTATACCTCATTCCACTTCATGTTCCCCTGATATATTGGCCAAAACCTGCGAATATTTTCAGAATGCACAAAATTGCGCTTTGCAACAGGAGAACATGCCGTCGAAAGAGATGGCACAAAGTAACGTCTCCGGAGAGCAAATCAATGAGCGAGAAGTGGCGCAGATGTTTCGAGACAGTGACTCTTGACGAAGAGGAGCAGAATTTTCGAACGCCTCTTGAAAGGCCTGCGCCTCTTATTAGCAACTTTAAGGCGATGCCTTTGAATCTGAAATTTAGTATACCTCATTCCACTTCATGTTCTCCTGATATATTGGCCAAAACCTGCGAATATTTTCAGAATGCACAAAATTGCGCTTTTTAGCAGGAGATCATGCCGTTGAAAGAGATGGCACAAAGTAAAGTCTCCATAGAGCAAATCAAAGAGCGAGGAGTGGCGCAGATGTTTCGAGACAGTGACTGTTTAAGGAAGAGACGCAGAATTTTCGAACACCTCTTGAAAGGCCTGCGCCTCTTATTAGCAACTTAAAGGCGATGCCTTTGAATCTGAAATTTAGTATACCTCATTCCACTTCATGTTCTCCTGATATATTGGCCAAAACCTGCGAATATTTTCAGAATGCACAAAATTGCGCTTTTTGGCAGGAGATCATGCCGTTGAAAGAGATGGCACAATGTAAAGTCTCCATAGAGCAAATCAAAGAGCGAGGAGTGGCGCAGATGTTTCGAGACAGTGACTGTTTAAGGAAGAGACGCAGAATTTTCGAACACCTCTTGAAAGGCCTGCGCCTCTTATTGGCAACTTTAAGGCGATGCATTTGCAGCTGAAATTTAGTATACGTCATTCCACTTCATGTTCTCCTGATATATTGGCCAAAACCTGCGAATATTTTGAGAATGCACAAAATTGCGCTTTTTAGCAGGAGATCATGCCGTTGAAAGAGATGGCACAATGTAAAGTCTCCATAGAGCAAATCAAAGAGCGTGGAGTGGCGCAGATGTTTCGAGACAGTGACTGTTTAACGAAGAGACGCAGAATTTTGGAACGCCTCTTGAAAGGCCTCCGCCTTATATTTGCAACTTTAAGGCGATGCCTTTGAAGCTGAAATTTATTATACCTCTTTCCACTTTATGTTCTCATGATATGTTGGCCAAAATCTGGCGAAAATTTTCAGAAGGCACAAAATTGCCCTTTGTAATAGGAGAACATGCCGTCGAAAGAGATGGCACAAGATAACGTCTCCATAGAGCAAATCAAAGAGCGAGAAGTGGCGCAGATGTTTCGAGACAGTGACTGTTTACGAAGAGACGCAGAATTTTCGAACACCTCTTGAAAGGCCTGCGCCTCTTATTGGCAACTTTAAGGCGATGCATTTGAAGCTGAAATTTAGTATACCTCTTTCCACTTCATGTTCTCATGATATATTGGCCAAAATTTGGCGAATATTTTCAGAATGCACAAAATTGCGCTTTGTAACAGGAGAACATGCCGTCGAAAGAGATGGCACAAAGTAACATCACCGGAGAGCAAATCATTGAGCGAGGAGTGGCGCAGATGATTCGAGACAGTGACTGGTTAACGAAGAGACGCCGAATTTTCGAACACCTCTTGAACGGCCTGCGCCTCTTATTGGCAACTTTAAGGTGATGCCTTTGAAGCTGAAATTTAGTGTACCTCTTTGCACTTCATGTTCTCCTGATACATTGGCCAAAACCTGCGAATATTTTCAGAATGCACATAATTGCGCATTGTAACAGGAGAACATGCCGTCGAAAAAGATGGCACAAAGTAACGTCTCCGGAGAGCAAATCAATGAGCGAGAAGTGGCGCATGTGTTTCGAGACAGTGACTGTTTAACGAAGAGACGCAGAATTTTCGAACACCTCTTGAAAGGCCTGCGCCTCTTATTGGCAACTTTAAGGTGATGCCTTTGAAGCTGAAATTTAGTGTACATCTTTCCACTTCCTGTTCTCCTGATACATTGGCCAAAACCTGCGAATATTTTCAGAATGCACATAATTGCGCTTTGTAACAGGAGAACATGCCGTCGAAAGAGATGGCACAAAGTAACGCCTCCATAGAGCAAATCAAAGAGCGAGGAGTGGCGCAGATGTTTCGAGACAGTGACTGTTTAACGAAGAGACGCAGAATTTTGGAACGCCTCTTGAAAGGCCTGCGCCTCTTATTAGCAACTTAAAGGCGATGCCTTTGAATCTGAAATTTAGTATACCTCATTCCACTTCATGTTCTCCTGATATATTGGCCAATACCTGCGAATATTTTCAGAATGCACAAAATTGCGCTTTTTGGCAGGAGATCATGCCGTTGAAAGAGATGGCACAATGTAAAGTCTCCATAGAGCAAATCAAAGAGCGAGGAGTGGCGCAGATGTTTCGAGACAGTGACTGTTTAACGAAGAGACGCAGTATTTTCGAACACCTCTTGAAAGGCCTGCGCCTCTTATTGGCAACTTAAAGGCGAAGCGTTTGAATCTGAAATTTAGTATACCTCATTCCACTTCATGTTCTCCTGATATATTGGCCAAAATTTGGCGAATATTTTCAGAATGCACAAAATTGCGCTTTGTAACAGGAGAACATGCCGTCGAAAGAGATGGCACAAAGTAACGTCTCCGGAGAGCAAATCAATGAGCGAGAAGTGGCGCATGTGTTTCGAGACAGTGACTGTTTAACGAAGAGGCGCAGAATTTTCGAACACCTCTTGAAACGCCTGCGCCTCTTATTAGCAACTTAAAGGCGATGCCTTTGTATCTGAAATTTAGTATACCTCATTCCACTTCATGTTCCCCTGATATATTGGCCAAAACCTGCGAATATTTTCAGAATGCACAAAATTGCGCTTTGCAACAGGAGAACATGCCGTCGAAAGAGATGGCACAAAGTAACGCCTCCATAGAGCAAATCAAAGAGCGAGGAGTGGCGCAGATGTTTCGAGACAGTGACTGTTTAACGAAGAGACGCAGAATTTTGGAACGCCTCTTGAAAGGCCTGCGCCTCTTATTAGCAACTTAAAGGCGATGCCTTTGAATCTGAAATTTAGTATACCTCATTCCACTTCATGTTCTCCTGATATATTGGCCAAAACCTGCGAATATTTTCAGAATGCACAAAATTGCGCTTTTTAGCAGGAGATCATGCCGTTGAAAGAGATGGCACAATGTAAAGTCTCCATAGAGCAAATCAAAGAGCGAGGAGTGGCGCAGATGTTTCGAGACAGTGACTGTTTAACGAAGAGACGCAGTATTTTCGAACGCCTCTTGAAAGGCCTCCGCCTCTTATTTGCAACTTTAAGGCGATGGCGTTGAAGCTGAAATTTAGTATACCTCTTTCTACTTCATGTTCTCATGATATATTGGCCAAAATCTGGCGAAAATGTTCAGAATGCACAAAATTGCGCTTTGTAACAGGAGAATATGCTGTCGAAAGAGATGGCACAAAGTAACGTCTCCGGAGAGCAAATCAAAGAGCGAGAAGTGGCACAGATGTTTCGAGACAGTGACTGGTTAACGAAGAGACGCAGAATTTTCGAACACCTCTTGAAAGGTCTGCGCCTCTTATTGGCAACTTTAAGGCGATGCATTTGAAGCTGAAATTTAGTATACCTCTTTCCACTTCATGTTCTCATGATATATTGGCCAAAATCTGGCGAAAATTTTCAGAACGCACAAAATTGCGTTTTTTAACAGGAGATCATGCCGGTGGAAGAGATGGCACAAAGTAACGTCTCCATAGAGCAAATCAAAGAGCGAGGAGTGGCGCTGATGTTTCGAGACAGTGACTGTTTAACGAAGAGACGCAGAATTTTCGAACA
>NW_027485356.1:0-41352 GCF_050908995.1 Andrena cerasifolii
CGAGTAAAACGAGTAAAACGAGTAATACGAGTAAAACGAGTAAAACGAGTAATACGAGTAATACGAGTAAAACGAGTAATACGAGTAAAACGAGTAAAACGAGTGAAACGAGTAAAACGAGTAAAACGAGTAAAACGAGTAAAACGAGTAAAACGAGTAAAACGAGTAAAACGAGTAATACGAGTAAAACGAGTAATACGAGTAAAACGAGTAAAACGAGTAAAACGAGTAAAACGAGTAAAACGAGTAAAACGAGTAAAACTAGTAAAACGAGTAAAACGAGTAAAACGAGTAAAACGAGAAAAAAGAGTAAAACGAGTAAAACGAGTAAAACGAGTAAAACGAGTAAAACGAGTAAAACGAGTAAAACGAGCAAAACGAGCAAAACGAGTAAAACGAGTAAAAACGAGTAAAACGAGTAAAACGAGTAAAACGAGTAAAACGTGTAAAACGTGTAAAACGAGTAAAACGAGTAAAACGAGTAATACGAGTAATACGAGTAAAACGAGTAAAACGAGTAAAACGAGCAAAACGAGTAATACGAGTAATACGAGTAAAACGAGTAAACGAGTAAAACGAGCAAAACGAGTAAAACGAGTAAAACGAGTAAAACGAGTAAAACGAGTTAAACGAGTGAAACGAGTTGAAACGAGTGAAACGAGTCAAACGAGTGAAACGAGTGAAACGAGTGAAACGAGTTAAACGAGTGAAACGAGTAAAACGAGTAAAACGAGTAAAACGAGTAAAACGAGTAAAACGGTAAAACGAGTAAAACGGGTAAAACGAGTAAAACGGGTAAACGAGTAAAACGAGTAAAACGAGTAAACGAGTAAAACGAGTAAAACGAGTAAAACGAGTAAAACGAGTAAAACGAGTAAAACGAGTAAAACGAGTAAAACGAGTAAAACGAGTAAAACGAGTAAAACGAGTAAAACGAGTAAAACGAGTAAAACGAGTAAAACGAGTAAAACGAGTAAAACGAGTAAAACGAGTAAAACGAGTAAAACGAGTAAAACGAGTAAAACGAGTAAAACGAGTAAAACGAGTAAAACGAGTAAAACGAGTAAAACGAGTAAAACGAGAAAAACGAGTAATACGAGGTAAAACGAGTAATACGAGTAAAACGAGTAATACGAGTAAAACGAGTAATACGAGTAAAACGAGTAATACGAGTAAAACGAGTAATACGAGTAAAACGAGTAATACGAGTAAAACGAGTAAAACGAGTAAAACGAGTAAAACGAGTAAAACGGAGTAAAACGAGTAAAACGAGTAATACGAGTAAAACGAGTAATACGAGTAAAACGAGTAATAACGAGTAAAACGAGTAAACGAGTAATACGAGTAAAACGAGTAAAACGAGTAAAACGAGTAAAACGAGTAAAACGAGTAAAACGAGTAAACGAGTAATACGAGTAAAACGAGTAATACGAGTAATACGAGTAAAACGAGTAATACGAGTAAAACGAGTAAACGAGTGAAACGAGTAAAACGAGTAAAACGAGTGAAACGAGTAAAACGAGTTAAAACGAGTAAAACGAGTAAAACGAGTAAACGAGTAAAACGAGTAAAAACGAGTTTAAAACGAGTAAAACGAGTAAAACGAGTAAAACGAGTAAAACGAGTAAAACGAGTTAAACGAGTGAAACGAGTAAAACGAGTAAAACGAGTAAACGAGTAAAACGAGTAAAACGAGTAAACGAGTAAAACGAGTAAAACGAGTAAAACGAGTAAAAAGGAGTAAAACGAGTAAAACGAGTAAAACGAGTAAACGAGTAAAACGAGTAAACGAGTAAAACGAGTAAAACGAGTAAAACGAGTAAAACGAGTAAAAAGAGTAAAACGAGTAAAACGAGTAAAACGAGTAAAACGAGTAAAACGAGTAAAACGAGTAAAACGAGAAAAACGAGTAAAACGAGTAAACGAGTAAAACGAGTAAAACGAGAAAACGAGTAAAACGAGTAAAACGAGTAAAACGATAATACGAGTAAAACGAGTAATACGAGTAAAACGAGTAATACGAGTAAAACGAGTAATACGAGTAAAACGAGTAATACGAGTAAAACGAGTAAAACGAGTAAAACGAGTAAAACGAGTAAAACGAGTAAAACGAGTAAAACGAGTAAAACGAGTAATACGAGTAAAACGAGTAATACGAGTAAAACGAGTAATACGAGTAAAACGAGTAATACGAGTAAAACGAGTAAAACGAGTAATACGAGTAAAACGAGTAAAACGAGTAAAACGAGTAAACGAGTAAAACGAGTAAACGAGTAAAACGAGTAATACGAGTAAAACGAGTAATACGAGTAATACGAGTAAAACGAGTAATACGAGTAAAACGAGTAAAACGAGTGAAACGAGTAAAACGAGTAAAACGAGTAAAACGAGTAAAACGAGTAAAACGAGTAAAACGAGTAAAACGAGTAAAACGAGTAAAACGAGTAAAACGAGTAAAACGAGTAAAACGAGTAAAACGAGTAAAACGAGTAAAACGAGTAAAACGAGTTAAACGAGTGAAACGAGTAATACGAGTGAAACGAGTCAAACGAGTGAAACGAGTGAAACGAGTGAAACGAGTGAAACGAGTAAAACGAGTAAAACGAGTAAAACGAGTAAAACGAGTAAAACGAGTAAAACGAGTAAAACGAGTAAAACGAGTAAAACGAGTAAAACGAGGTAAAAAGAGTAAAACGAGTAAAACGAGTAAAACGAGTAAAACGAGTAAAACGAGTAAACGAGTAAAACGAGTAAAACGAGTAAAACGAGTAAAACGAGTAATACGAGTAAAACGAGAAAACGAGTTAAAACGAGTAAAACGAGTAAAACGAGTAATACGAGTAAAACGAGTAATACGAGTAAAACGAGTAAAACGAGTAATACGAGTAAAACGAGTAAAACGAGTAAAACGAGTAAAACGAGTAAAACGAGTAAAACGAGTAAAACGAGTAATACGAGTAAAACGAGTAAAACGAGTAATACGAGTAATACGAGTAAAACGAGTAATACGAGTAAAACGAGTAAAACGAGTGAAACGAGTAAAACGAGTAAAACGAGTAAAACGAGTAAAACGAGTAAAACGAGTAAAACGAGTAAACGAGTAAAACGAGTAATACGAGTAAAACGAGTAATACGAGTAAAACGAGTAAAACGAGTAAAACGAGTAAAACGAGTAAAACGAGTAAAACGAGCAAAACTAGTAAAACTAGTAAAACGAGTAAAACGAGTAAAACGAGTTAAACGAGTGAAACGAGTGAAACGAGTAAAACGAGTAAAACGAGTAAAACGAGTAAAACGAGTAAAACGAGTAAAACGAGTAAAACGAGTAAAACGAGTAAAACGAGTAAAACGAGTAAAACGAGTAAAACTAGTAAAACGAGTAAAACGAGTAAAACGAGTAAAACGAGAAAAAAGAGTAAAACGAGTAAAACGAGTAAAACGAGTAAACGAGTAAAACGAGCAAAACGAGCAAAACGAGTAAAACGAGTAATACGAGTAAACGAGTAATACGAGTAAAACGAGTAATACGAGTAAAACGAGTAAAACGAGTAAAACGAGTAAAACGAGTAAAACGAGTAAAACGAGTAATACGAGTAAAACGAGTAAAACGAGAAAAACGAGTAAAACGAGTAATACGAGTAAACAAGTAAAACGAGTAAAACGAGTAAAACGAGTAATACGAGTAATACGAGTAAAACGAGTAAAACGAGTAAAACGAGCAAAACGAGTAATACGAGTAATACGAGTAAAACGAGTAAAACGAGTAAAACGAGCAAAACGAGTAAAACGAGTAAAACGAGTAAAACGAGTAAAACGAGTTAAACGAGTGAAACGAGTCAAACGAGTGAAACGAGTGAAACGAGTGAAACGAGTGAAACGAGTGAAACGAGTGAAACGAGTGAAACGAGTTAAACGAGTGAAACGAGTAAAACGAGTAAAACGAGTCAAACGAGTGAAACGAGTCAAACGAGTGAAACGAGTCAAACGAGTAAAATGAGTAATACGAGTAAAACGAGTAAAACGAGTAAAACGAGTAAAACGAGTAAAACGAGTAAAACGAGTAATACGAGTAAAACGAGTAAAACGAGTAATACGAGTAATACGAGTAAAACGAGTAATACGAGTAATACGAGTAAAACGAGTAAAACGAGTGAAACGAGTAAAACGAGTAAAACGAGTAAAACGAGTAAAACGAGTAAAACGAGTAAAACGAGTAAAACGAGTAAAACGAGTAATACGAGTAAAACGAGTAATACGAGTAAAACGAGTAAAACGAGTAAAACGAGTAAAACGAGTAAAACGAGTAAAACGAGTAAAACTAGTAAAACGAGTAAAACGAGTAAAACGAGTAAAACGAGAAAAAAGAGTAAAACGAGTAAAACGAGTAAAACGAGTAAAACGAGTAAAACGAGTAAAACGAGTAAAACGAGTAAAACGAGTAAAACGAGCAAAACGAGCAAAACGAGTAAAACGAGTAAAACGAGTAAAACGAGTAAAACGAGTAAAACGAGTAAAACGTGTAAAACGTGTAAAACGAGTAAAACGAGTAAAACGAGTAAAACGAGTAAAACGAGTTAAACGAGTGAAACGAGTGAAACGAGTAAAACGAGTAAAACGAGTAAAACGAGTAAAACGAGTAAAACGGGTAAAACGAGTAAAACGAGTAAAACGAGTAAAACGAGTAAAACGAGAAAAAAGAGTAAAACGAGTAAAACGAGTAAAACGAGTAAAACGAGTAAAACGAGTAAAACGAGTAAAACGAGTAAAACGAGTAATACGAGTAAAACGAGTAAAACGAGTAAAACGAGCAATACGAGTAAAACGAGTAAAACGAGCAATACGAGTAAAACGAGTAAAACGAGTAAAACGAGTAAAACGAGTAATACGAGTAATACGAGTAAAACGAGTAATACGAGTAAAACGAGTAAAACCAGTGAAACGAGTGAAACGAGTGAAACGAGTAAAACGAGTGAAACGAGTGAAACGAGTGAAACGAGTAAAACGAGTGAAACGAGTGAAACGAGTAAAACGAGTAAAACGAGTAAAACGAGTAAAACGAGTAAAACGAGTAAAACGAGTAAAACGAGAAAAACGAGTAAAACGAGTAATACGAGTAAAACAAGTAAAACGAGTAAAACGAGTAAAACGAGTAATACGAGTAATACGAGTAAAACGAGTAAAACGAGTAAAACGAGCAAAACGAGTAATACGAGTAATACGAGTAAAACGAGTAAAACGAGTAAAACGAGCAAAACGAGTAAAACGAGTAAAACGAGTAAAACGAGTAAAACGAGTTAAACGAGTGAAACGAGTGAAACGAGTGAAACGAGTCAAACGAGTGAAACGAGTGAAACGAGTGAAACGAGTGAAACGAGTGAAACGAGTGAAACGAGTGAAACGAGTGAAACGAGTTAAACGAGTGAAACGAGTAAAACGAGTAAAACGAGTAAAACGAGTAAAACGAGTAAAACGAGTAAAACGAGTGAAACGAGTGAAACGAGTGAAACGAGTAAAACGAGTGAAACGAGTGAAACGAGTAAAACGAGTAAAACGAGTAAAACGAGTAAAACGAGTAAAACGAGTAAAACGAGTAAAACGAGAAAAACGAGTAAAACGAGTAATACGAGTAAAACAAGTAAAACGAGTAAAACGAGTAAAACGAGTAATACGAGTAATACGAGTAAAACGAGTAAAACGAGTAAAACGAGCAAAACGAGTAATACGAGTAATACGAGTAAAACGAGTAAAACGAGTAAAACGAGCAAAACGAGTAAAACGAGTAAAACGAGTAAAACGAGTAAAACGAGTTAAACGAGTGAAACGAGTGAAACGAGTGAAACGAGTCAAACGAGTGAAACGAGTGAAACGAGTGAAACGAGTGAAACGAGTGAAACGAGTGAAACGAGTGAAACGAGTGAAACGAGTTAAACGAGTGAAACGAGTAAAACGAGTAAAACGAGTAAAACGAGTAAAACGAGTAAAACGAGTAAAACGAGTAAAACGGGTAAAACGGGTAAAACGAGTAAAACGAGTAAAACGAGTAAAACGAGTAAAACGAGTAAAACGAGTAAAACGAGTAAAACGAGTAAAACGAGTAAAACGAGTAAAACGAGTAAAACGAGTAAAACGAGTAAAACGAGTAAAACGAGTAAAAAGAGTAAAACGAGTAAAACGAGAAAAACGAGTAAAACGAGTAAAACGAGTAAAACGAGAAAAACGAGTAAAACGAGTAAAACGAGTAAAACGAGTAATACGAGTAAAACGAGTAATACGTGTAAAACGAGTAATACGAGTAAAACGAGTAATACGAGTAAAACGAGTAATACGAGTAAAACGAGTAATACGAGTAAAACGAGTAAAACGAGTAAAACGAGTAAAACGAGTAAAACGAGTAAAACGAGTAAAACGAGTAATACGAGTAAAACGAGTAATACGAGTAAAACGAGTAAAACGAGTAATACGAGTAAAACGAGTAAAACGAGTAAAACGAGTAAAACGAGTAAAACGAGTAAAACGAGTAAAACGAGTAATACGAGTAAAACGAGTAATACGAGTAATACGAGTAAAACGAGTAATACGAGTAAAACGAGTAAAACGAGTGAAACGAGTAAAACGAGTAAAACGAGTAAAAAGAGTAAAACGAGTAAAACGAGTAAAACGAGTAAAACGAGTAAAACGAGTAAAACGAGTAAAACGAGTAAAACGAGTAAAACGAGTAAAACGAGTAAAACGAGTAAAAAGAGTAAAACGAGTAAAACGAGTAAAACGAGTAAAACGAGTAAAACGAGTAAAACGAGAAAAACGAGTAAAACGAGTAAAACGAGTAAAACGAGTAAAACGAGAAAAACGAGTAAAACGAGTAAAACGAGTAAAACGAGTAATACGAGTAAAACGAGTAATACGAGTAAAACGAGTAAAACGAGTAAAACGAGTAAAACGAGTAAAACGAGTAAAACGAGTAAAACGAGTAATACGAGTAAAACGAGTAATACGAGTAAAACGAGTAAAACGAGTAAAACGAGTAAAACGAGTAAAACGAGTAAAACGAGTAAAACGAGTAATACGAGTAAAACGAGTAATACGAGTAAAACGAGTAATACGAGTAAAACGAGTAAAACGAGTAATACGAGTAAAACGAGTAAAACGAGTAAAACGAGTAAAACGAGTAATACGAGTAAAACGAGTAATACGAGTAATACGAGTAAAACGAGTAATACGAGTAAAACGAGTAAAACGAGTGAAACGAGTAAAACGAGTAAAACGAGTAAAACGAGTAAAACGAGTAAAACGAGTAAAACGAGTAAAACGAGTAAAACGAGTAAAACGAGTAAAACGAGTAATACGAGTAAAACGAGTAATACGAGTAAAACGAGTAAAACGAGTAATACGAGTAAAACGAGTAAAACGAGTAAAACGAGTAAAACGAGTAAAACGAGTAAAACGAGTAATACGAGTAAAACGAGTAATACGAGTAATACGAGTAAAACGAGTAATACGAGTAAAACGAGTAAAACGAGTAAAACGAGTGAAACGAGTAAAACGAGTAAAACGAGTGAAACGAGTAAAACGAGTAATACGAGTAAAACGAGTAAAACGAGTAAAACGAGTAAAACGAGTAAAACGAGTAATACGAGTAAAACGAGTAATACGAGTAAAACGAGTAATACGAGTAAAACGAGTAAAACGAGTAATACGAGTAAAACGAGTAAAACGAGTAAAACGAGTAAAACGAGTAAAACGAGTAAAACGAGTAAAACGAGTAAAACGAGTAATACGAGTAAAACGAGTAAAACGAGTAATACGAGTAAAACGAGTAAAACGAGTAAAACGAGTAAAACGAGTAAAACGAGTGAAACGAGTAAAACGAGTAAAACGAGTAAAACGAGTAAAACGAGTAAAACGAGTAAAACGAGTAAAACGAGTAAAACGAGTAAAACGAGTAAAACGAGTAATACGAGTAAAACGAGTAATACGAGTAAAACGAGTAAAACGAGTAAAACGAGTAAAACGAGTAAAACGAGTAAAACGAGCAAAACGAGTAAAACTAGTAAAACGAGTAAAACGAGTAAAACGAGTTAAACGAGTGAAACGAGTGAAACGAGTAAAACGAGTAAAACGAGTAAAACGAGTAAAACGAGTAAAACGAGTAAAACGAGTAAAACGAGTAAAACGAGTAAAACGAGAAAAAAGAGTAAAACGAGTAAAACGAGTAAAACGAGTAAAACGAGTAAAACGAGCAAAACGAGCAAAACGAGTAAAACGAGTAATACGAGTAAAACGAGTAATACGAGTAAAACGAGTAATACGAGTAAAACGAGTAAAACGAGTAAAACGAGTAAAACGAGTAAAACGAGTAAAACGAGTAATACGAGTAAAACGAGTAAAACGAGAAAAACGAGTAAAACGAGTAATACGAGTAAAACAAGTAAAACGAGTAAAACGAGTAAAACGAGTAATACGAGTAATACGAGTAAAACGAGTAAAACGAGTAAAACGAGCAAAACGAGTAATACGAGTAATACGAGTAAAACGAGTAAAACGAGTAAAACGAGCAAAACGAGTAAAACGAGTAAAACGAGTAAAACGAGTCAAACGAGTCAAACGAGTCAAACGAGTGAAACGAGTGAAACGAGTGAAACGAGTGAAACGAGTGAAACGAGTCAAACGAGTGAAACGAGTGAAACGAGTAAAACGAGTGAAACGAGTAAAACGAGTAAAACGAGTTAAACGAGTAAAACGGGTAAAACGAGTAAAACTAGTAAAACGAGTAAAACGAGTAAAACGAGTAAAACGAGTAAAACGAGTAAAACGAGTAATACGAGTAAAACGAGTAATACGAGTAAAACGAGTAATACGAGTAAAACGAGTAATACGAGTAAAACGAGTAATACGAGTAAAACGAGTGAAACGAGTGAAACGAGTAAAACGAGTAAAACGAGTAAAACGAGTAAAACGAGTAAAACGAGTAATACGAGTAAAACGAGTAATACGAGTAAAACGAGTAATACGAGTAAAACGAGTAAAACGAGTAATACGAGTAAAACGAGTAAAACGAGTAAAACGAGTAAAACGAGTAAAACGAGTAAAACGAGTAAAACGAGTAATACGAGTAAAACGAGTAATACGAGTAATACGAGTAAAACGAGTAATACGAGTAAAACGAGTAAAACGAGTGAAACGAGTAAAACGAGTAAAACGAGTAAAACGGGTAAAACGAGCAAAACTAGTAAAACGAGTAAAACGAGTAAAACGAGTAAAACGAGTAAAACGGGTAAAACGAGCAAAACTAGTAAAACGAGTAAAACGAGTAAAACGAGTAAAACGAGTAAAACGCGTGAATCGAGTAAAACGAGTGAAACGAGTAAAACGAGTTAAACGAGTAAAACGAGTAAAACGAGTAAAACTAGTAAAACGACTAAAACGAGTAAAACGAGTAAAACGAGTATAACGAGTAAACGAGTATAACGAGTAAATCGAGTAAAACGAGTAAAACGAGTAAAACGAGTAAAACGAGTGAAACGAGTAAAACGAGTAAAACGAGTAAAGCGAGTAAAACGAGTAAAACGAGTAAAACGAGTAAAACGAGTAAAACGAGTAAAACGAGTAAAACGAGTAAAACGAGTAAAACGAGTAATACGAGTAAAACGAGTAATACGAGTAAAACGAGTAAAACGAGTAAAACGAGTAAAACGAGTAAAACGAGTAAAACGAGTAAAACGAGTAAAACGAGTAAAACGAGTAAAACGAGTAAAACGAGTAAAACTAGTAAAACGAGTAAAACGAGTAAAACGAGTAAAACGAGAAAAAAGAGTAAAACGAGTAAAACGAGTAAAACGAGTAAAACGAGTAAAACGAGTAAAACGAGTAAAACGAGCAAAACGAGCAAAACGAGTAAAACGAGTAAAACGAGTAAAACGAGTAAAACGAGTAAAACGAGTGAAATGAGTGAAACGAGTGAAACGAGTCAAACGAGTAAAACGAGTAAAACGAGCAAAACGAGCAAACCGAGTAAAACGAGTAATACGAGTAAAACGAGTAATACGAGTAAAACGAGTAATACGAGTAAAACGAGTAATACGAGTAAAACGAGTAAAACGAGTAAAACGAGTAAAACGAGTAAAACGAGTAAAACGAGTAATACGAGTAAAACGAGTAAAACGAGAAAAACGAGTAAAACGAGTAATACGAGTAAAACAAGTAAAACGAGTAAAACGAGTAAAACGAGTAAAACGAGTAATACGAGTAATACGAGTAAAACGAGTAAAACGAGTAAAACGAGCAAAACGAGTAATACGAGTAATACGAGTAAAACGAGTAAAACGAGTAAAACGAGCAAAACGAGTAAAACGAGTAAAACGAGTAAAACGAGTAAAACGAGTCAAACGAGTCAAACGAGTCAAACGAGTCAAACGAGTGAAACGAGTCAAACGAGTCAAACGAGTGAAACGAGTCAAACGAGTGAAACGAGTGAAACGAGTAAAACGAGTGAAACGAGTAAAACGAGTAAAACGAGTTAAACGAGTAAAACGGGTAAAACGAGTAAAACTAGTAAAACGAGTAAAACGAGTAAAACGAGTAAAACGAGTAAAACGAGTAAAACGAGTAATACGAGTAAAACGAGTAATACGAGTAAAACGAGTAATACGAGTAAAACGAGTAATACGAGTAATACGAGTAAAACGAGTAATACGAGTAAAACGAGTAAAACGAGTAAAACGAGTAAAACGAGTAAAACGAGTAAAACGAGTAAAACGAGTAAAACGAGTAAAACTAGTAAAACGAGTAAAACGAGTAAAACGAGTAAAACGAGAAAAAAGAGTAAAACGAGTAAAACGAGTAAAACGAGTAAAACGAGTAAAACGAGTAAAACGAGTAAAACGAGCAAAACGAGCAAAACGAGTAAAACGAGTAAAACGAGTAAAACGGGTAAAACGAGTAAAACGAGTAAAACGAGTAAAACGAGTAAAACGAGTAAAACGAGTGAAATGAGTGAAACGAGTGAAACGAGTCAAACGAGTGAAACGAGTCAAACGAGTGAAACGAGTGAAACGAGTGAAAGGAGTGAAACGAGTGAAACGAGTGAAACGAGTAAAACGAGTGAAACGAGTAAAACGAGTAAAACGAGTAAAACGAGTAAAACGGGTAAAACGAGTAAAACGAGTAAAACGAGTAAAACGAGTAAAACGAGTAAAACGAGTAAAACGAGTAATACGAGTAAAACGAGTAAAACGAGTAAAACGAGTAATACGAGTAATACGAGTAAAACGAGTAATACGAGTAAAACGAGTGAAACGAGTCAAACGAGTGAAACGAGTGAAACGAGTGAAACGAGTAAAACGAGTAAACGAGTAAAACGAGTAAAACGAGAAAAACGAGTAAAACGAGTAATACGAGTAATACGAGTAAAACGAGTAAAACGAGTAAAACGAGTAAAACGAGTAAAACGAGTTAAACGAGTAAAACGAGTTAAACGAGTGAAACGAGTGAAACGAGTGAAACGAGTGAAACGAGTAAAACGAGTAAAACGAGTAAAACGAGTAATACGAGTAAAACGAGTAAAACGAGTGAAACGAGTCAAACGAGTGAAACGAGTGAAACGAGTGAAACGAGTAAATCGAGTGAAACGAGTAAATCGAGTAAAACGAGTAAAGCGAGTAAAACGAGTAAAACGAGTAAAACGAGTAAAACGAGTAAAACGAGTAAAGCGAGTAAAACGAGTAAAACGAGTAAAATTAGTAAAACGAGTAAAACGAGTAAAACGAGTAAAACGAGTAAAACGAGTAAAACGAGTAAAACGAGTAAAACGAGTAAAACGAGTAAAACGAGTAAAACGAGTAAAACGAGTAAAACGAGTAAAACGAGTAAAACGAGTAAAACGAGTAAAACGAGTAAAACGAGTAAAACGAGTAAAACGAGTAAAACGAGTAAAACGGGTAAAACGAGCAAAACTAGTAAAACGAGTAAAACGAGTAAAACGAGTAAAACGAGTAAAACGGGTAAAACGAGCAAAACTAGTAAAACGAGTAAAACGAGTAAAACGAGTAAAACGAGTAAAACGCGTGAATCGAGTAAAACGAGTGAAACGAGTAAAACGAGTTAAACGAGTAAAACGAGTAAAACGAGTAAAACTAGTAAAACGACTAAAACGAGTAAAACGCGTAAAACGAGTATAACGAGTAAACGAGTATAACGAGTAAATCGAGTAAAACGAGTAAAACAAGTAAAACGAGTAAAGCGAGTAAAACGAGTAAAACGAGTAAAATTAGTAAAACGAGTAAAACGAGTAAAACGAGTGAAACGAGTAAAACGAGTAAAAAGAGTAAAACGAGTAAAACGAGTAAAACGAGTAAAACGAGTAAAACGAGTAAAGCGATTAAAACGAGTAAAACGAGTAAAACGAGTAAAACGAGTGAAACGAGTGAAACGAGTAAAACGAGTAAAACGAGTAAAACGAGTAAAACGAGTAAAACGAGTAAAACGAGTAAAACGAGTAAAACGAGTAAAACGAGTAAAACGAGTAAAACGAGTAAAACGAGTAAAACGAGTAAAACGAG
Organism: Andrena cerasifolii; assembly: GCF_050908995.1. Classification (NCBI taxonomy): domain Eukaryota; kingdom Metazoa; phylum Arthropoda; class Insecta; order Hymenoptera; family Andrenidae; genus Andrena; species Andrena cerasifolii. The sequence goes on from NW_027485356.1 coordinate 12,555, forward strand.
TAAAACGAGTAAAACGAGTAAAACGAGTAAAACGAGTAAAACGAGTAAAACGAGTAAACCGAGTAAAACGAGTAAAGCGAGTAAAGCGAGTAAAGCGAGTAAAGCGAGTAAAGCGAGTAAAACGAGTAAAACGAGTAAAACGAGTAAAATTAGTAAAACGAGTAAAACGAGTAAAACGAGTGAAACGAGTAAAACGAGTAAAACGAGTAAAGCGAGCAAAACGAGTAAAGCGAGTAAAACGAGTAAAACGAGTAAAACGAGTAAAATTAGTAAAACGAGTAAAACGAGTAAAACGAGTAAAACGAGTAAAACGAGTAAAACGAGTAAAACGAGTAAAACGAGTAAAACGAGTAAAACGAGTAAAACGAGTAAAACGAGTAAAACGAGCAAAACTAGTAAAACGAGTAAAACGAGTAAAACGAGTAAAACGAGTAAAACGAGTAAAACGAGTAAAACGGGTAAAACGAGCAAAACTAGTAAAACGAGTAAAACGAGTAAAACGAGTAAAACGAGTAAAACGCGTGAATCGAGTAAAACGAGTGAAACGAGTAAAACGAGTTAAACGAGTAAAACGAGTAAAACGAGTAAAACTAGTAAAACGACTAAAACGAGTAAAACGCGTAAAACGAGTATAACGAGTAAACGAGTATAACGAGTAAATCGAGTAAAACGAGTAAAACGAGTAAAACGAGTAAAGCGAGTAAAACGAGTAAAACGAGTAAAATTAGTAAAACGAGTAAAACGAGTAAAACGAGTGAAACGAGTAAAACGAGTAAAAAGAGTAAAACGAGTAAAACGAGTAAAACGAGTAAAACGAGTAAAGCGATTAAAACGAGTAAAACGAGTAAAACGAGTAAAACGAGTGAAACGAGTAAAACGAGTAAAACGAGTAAAACGAGTAAAACGAGTAAAACGAGTAAAGCGAGTAAAGCGAGTAAAGCGAGTAAAGCGAGTAAAACGAGTAAAACGAGTAAAACGAGTAAAATTAGTAAAACGAGTAAAACGAGTAAAACGAGTAAAACGAGTAAAGCGAGCAAAACGAGTAAAACGAGTAAAACGAGTAAAACGAGTGAAACGAGTGAAACGAGTAAAACGAGTTAAACGAGTAAAACGAGTAAAACGAGTAAAACTAGTAAAACGAGTAAAACGAGTATAACGAGTAAAACGAGTAAAACGAGTATAACGAGTAAAACGAGTAAAATTAGTAAAACGAGTGAAACGAGTAAAACGAGTGAAACGAGTAAAACGAGTAAAACGAGTAAAACGAGTAAAACGAGCAAAACTAGAAAAACGGGTAAAACGAGAAAAACGAGTAAAACGAGTAAAACGAGTAAAACGAGTAAAACGAGTAAAACGAGTAAAACGAGTAAAACGAGTAAAACGAGTAAAACGAGTAAAACGAGTAAAACGAGTAAAACGAGTAAAACGAGTAAAACGAGTAAAACGAGTAATACGAGTAAAACGAGTAAAACGAGTAAAACGAGTAAAACGAGTAAAACGAGTAAAACGAGTAAAACGAGTGAAACGAGTAAAACGAGTAAAACGAGTAAAACGAGTAAAACGAGTAAAACGAGTAAAACGAGTAAAACGAGAAAAACGAGTAAAACGAGTAATACGAGTAATACGAGTAAAACGAGTAAAACGAGTAAAACGAGTTAAACGAGTAAAACGAGTTAAACGAGTGAAACGAGTGAAACGAGTGAAACGAGTAAAACGAGTAAAACGAGTAAAACGAGTAATACGAGTAAAACGAGTAAAACGAGTGAAACGAGTCAAACGAGTGAAACGAGTGAAACGAGTGAAACGAGTAAATCGAGTAAAACGAGTAAAACGAGTAAAACGAGTAAAGCGAGTAAAACGAGTAAAACGAGTAAAACGAGTAAAGCGAGTAAAACGAGTAAAACGAGTAAAATTAGTAAAACGAGTAAAACGAGTAAAACGAGTAAAACGAGTAAAACGAGTAAAACGAGTAAAACGAGTAAAACGAGTAAAACGAGTAAAACGAGTAAAACGAGTAAAACGAGTAAAACGAGTAAAACGAGTAAAACGAGTAAAACGAGTAAAACGAGTAAAACGAGTAAAACGAGTAAAACGGGTAAAACGAGCAAAACTAGTAAAACGAGTAAAACGAGTAAAACGAGTAAAACGAGTAAAACGGGTAAAACGAGCAAAACTAGTAAAACGAGTAAAACGAGTAAAACGAGTAAAACGAGTAAAACGCGTGAATCGAGTAAAACGAGTGAAACGAGTAAAACGAGTTAAACGAGTAAAACGAGTAAAACGAGTAAAACTAGTAAAACGACTAAAACGAGTAAAACGCGTAAAACGAGTATAACGAGTAAACGAGTATAACGAGTAAATCGAGTAAAACGAGTAAAACGAGTAAAACGAGTAAAGCGAGTAAAACGAGTAAAACGAGTAAAATTAGTAAAACGAGTAAAACGAGTAAAACGAGTGAAACGAGTAAAACGAGTAAAAAGAGTAAAACGAGTAAAACGAGTAAAACGAGTAAAACGAGTAAAGCGATTAAAACGAGTAAAACGAGTAAAACGAGTAAAACGAGTGAAACGAGTAAAACGAGTAAAACGAGTAAAACGAGTAAAACGAGTAAAACGAGTAAAACGAGTAAAACGAGTAAAACGAGTAAAGCGAGTAAAGCGAGTAAAACGAGTAAAACGAGTAAAACGAGTAAAACGAGTAAAACGAGTAAAACGAGTAAAACGAGTAAAATTAGTAAAACGAGTAAAACGAGTAAAACGAGTAAAATTAGTAAAACGAGTGAAACGAGTAAAACGAGTGAAACGAGTAAAACGAGTAAAACGAGTAAAACGAGTAAAACGAGCAAAACTAGTAAAACGGGTAAAACGAGAAAAACGAGTAAAACGAGTAAAACGAGTAAAACGAGTAAAACGAGTAAAACGAGTAAAACGAGTAAAACGAGTAAAACGAGTAAAACGAGTAAAACGAGTAAAACGAGTAAAACGAGTAAAACGAGTAAAACGAGTAAAACGAGTAAAACGAGTAAAACGAGTAAAACGAGTAAAACGCGTAAAACGTGTAAAACGAGTAAAACGAGTAATACGAGTAAAACGAGTAAAACGAGTAAAACGAGTAAAACGAGTAAAACGAGTAAAGCGAGTAAAACGAGTAAAACGAGTAAACGAGTAAAACGAGTAAAACGAGTAAAACGAGTAAAACGAGTAAAACGAGTAAAACGAGTAAAACGAGTAAAACGAGTAAAACGAGTAAAACCAGTAAAACGAGTAAAACGAGTAAAACGAGCAAAACTAGTAAAACGAGTAGAACGAGTAAAACGAGTAAAACGAGTAAAACGAGTAAAACGAGTAAAACGAGTAAAACGAGTAAAACGAGTAAAACGAGTAAAACGAGTAAAACGAGTAAAACGGGTAAAACGAGCAAAACTAGTAAAACGAGTAAAACGAGTAAAACGAGTAAAACGAGTAAAACGAGTAAAACGAGTAAAACTAGTAAAACGACTAAAACGAGTAAAACGAGTAAAACGAGTATAACGAGTAAACGAGTATAACGAGTAAATCGAGTAAAACGAGTAAAACGAGTAAAACGAGTAAAGCGAGTAAAACGAGTAAAACGAGTAAAATTAGTAAAACGAGTAAAACGAGTAAAACGAGTAAAACCAGTAAAACGAGTAAAACGAGTAAAACGAGCAAAACTAGTAAAACGAGTAGAACGAGTAAAACGAGTAAAACGAGTAAAACGAGTAAAACGAGTAAAACGAGTAAAACGAGTAAAACGAGTAAAACGAGTAAAACGAGTAAAACGAGTAAAACGAGTAAAACGAGTAAAACGAGTAAAACGAGTAAAACGAGTAAAACGAGTAAAACGAGTAAAACGAGTAAAGCGAGTAAAACGAGTAAAACGAGTAAAACGAGTAAAACGAGTAAAGCGAGTAAAACGAGTAAAACGAGTAAAATTAGTAAAACGAGTAAAACGAGTAAAACGAGTAAACGAGTAAAACGAGTAAAACGAGTAAAACGAGTAAAACGAGCAAAACTAGTAAAACGAGTAAAACGAGTAAAACGAGTAAAACGAGTAAAACGAGTGAAACGAGTAAAACGAGTAAAACGAGTAAAACGAGTAAAACGAGTAAAACGAGTAAAACGAGTAAAACGAGTAAAACGAGTAAAACGAGTAAAACGAGTAAAACGAGTAAAACGAGTAAAACGAGTAAAACGAGTAAAACGAGTAAAACGAGTAAAACGAGTAAAACGAGTAAAACGAGTAAAACGAGTAAAACGAGTAAAACGAGTAAAACGGGTAAAACGAGCAAAACTAGTAAAACGAGTAAAACGAGTAAAACGAGTAAAACGAGTAAAACGGGTAAAACGAGCAAAACTAGTAAAACGAGTAAAACGAGTAAAACGAGTAAAACGAGTAAAACGCGTGAATCGAGTAAAACGAGTGAAACGAGTAAAACGAGTTAAACGAGTAAAACGAGTAAAACGAGTAAAACTAGTAAAACGACTAAAACGAGTAAAACGCGTAAAACGAGTATAACGAGTAAACGAGTATAACGAGTAAATCGAGTAAAACGAGTAAAACGAGTAAAACGAGTAAAGCGAGTAAAACGAGTAAAACGAGTAAAATTAGTAAAACGAGTAAAACGAGTAAAACGAGTGAAACGAGTAAAACGAGTAAAAAGAGTAAAACGAGTAAAACGAGTAAAACGAGTAAAACGAGTAAAGCGATTAAAACGAGTAAAACGAGTAAAACGAGTAAAACGAGTGAAACGAGTAAAACGAGTAAAACGAGTAAAACGAGTAAAACGAGTAAAACGAGTAAAACGAGTAAAACGAGTAAAACGAGTAAAACGAGTAAAACGAGTAAAACGAGTAAAACGAGTAAAACGAGTAAAACGAGTAAAACGAGTAAAACGAGTAAAACGAGTAAAACGAGTAAAGCGAGTAAAGCGAGTAAAGCGAGTAAAGCGAGTAAAGCGAGTAAAGCGAGTAAAACGAGTAAAACGAGTAAAACGAGTAAAATTAGTAAAACGAGTAAAACGAGTAAAACGAGTGAAACGAGTAAAACGAGTAAAACGAGTAAAGCGAGCAAAACGAGTAAAACGAGTAAAACGAGTAAAACGAGGGAAACGAGTGAAACGAGTAAAACGAGTTAAACGAGTAAAACGAGTAAAACGAGTAAAACTAGTAAAACGAGTAAAACGAGTATAACGAGTAAAACGAGTATAACGAGTAAAACGAGTAAAACGAGTAAAACGAGTAAAACGAGTAAAACGAGTAAAACGAGTAAAACGAGTAAAACGAGTAAAACGAGTAAAACGAGTAAAACGAGTAAAACGAGTAAAGCGAGTAAAGCGAGTAAAGCGAGTAAAGCGAGTAAAGCGAGTAAAACGAGTAAAACGAGTAAAACGAGTAAAATTAGTAAAACGAGTAAAACGAGTAAAACGAGTAAAACGAGTGAAACGAGTAAAACGAGTAAAATTAGTAAAACGAGTGAAACGAGTAAAACGAGTGAAACGAGTAAAACGAGTAAAACGAGTAAAACGAGTAAAACGAGCAAAACTAGTAAAACGGGTAAAACGAGAAAAACGAGTAAAACGAGTAAAACGAGTAAAACGAGTAAAACGAGTAAAACGAGTAAAACGAGTAAAACGAGTAAAACGAGTAAAACGAGTAAAACGAGTAAAACGAGTAAAACGAGTAAAACGAGTAAAACGAGTAAAACGAGTAAAACGAGTAAAACGAGTAAAACGAGTAAAACGAGTAAAACGAGTAAAACGAGTAAAACGAGTAAAACGAGTAAAACGAGTAAAACGAGTAAGTAATACGAGTAAAACGAGTAAAACGAGTAAAACGAGTAAAACGAGTAAAGCGAGTAAAACGAGTAAAACGAGTAAAACGAGTAAAACGAGTAAAGCGAGTAAAACGAGTAAAACGAGTAAAACGAGTAAAACGAGTAAAACGAGTAAAACGAGTAAAACCAGTAAAACGAGTAAAACGAGTAAAACGAGCAAAACTAGTAAAACGAGTAGAACGAGTAGAACGAGTAAAACGAGTAAAACGAGTAAAACGAGTAAAACGAGTAAAACGAGTAAAACGAGTAAAACGAGTAAAACGAGTAAAACGAGTAAAACGGGTAAAACGAGCAAAACTAGTAAAACGAGTAAAACGAGTAAAACGAGTAAAACGAGTAAAACGGGTAAAACGAGCAAAACTAGTAAAACGAGTAAAACGAGTAAAACGAGTAAAACGCGTGAATCGAGTAAAACGAGTGAAACGAGTAAAACGAGTTAAACGAGTAAAACGAGTAAAACGAGTAAAACTAGTAAAACGACTAAAACGAGTAAAACGAGTAAAACGAGTATAACGAGTAAACGAGTATAACGAGTAAATCGAGTAAAACGAGTAAAACGAGTAAAACGAGTAAAGCGAGTAAAACGAGTAAAACGAGTAAAATTAGTAAAACGAGTAAAACGAGTAAAACGAGTGAAACGAGTAAAACGAGTAAAAAGAGTAAAACGAGTAAAACGAGTAAAACAAGTAAAACGAGTAAAGCGATTAAAACGAGTAAAACGAGTAAAACGAGTAAAACGAGTGAAACGAGTAAAACGAGTAAAACGAGTAAAACGAGTAAAACGAGTAAAACGAGTAAAACGAGTAAAACGAGTAAAACGAGTAAAACGAGTAAAACGAGTAAAACGAGTAAAACGAGTAAAACGAGTAAAACGAGTAAAACGAGTAAAACGAGTAAAACGAGTAAAACGAGTAAAGCGAGTAAAACGAGTAAAACGAGTAAAACGAGTAAAACGAGTAAAGCGAGTAAAACGAGTAAAACGAGTAAAATTAGTAAAACGAGTAAAACGAGTAAAACGAGTAAAACGAGTAAAACGAGTAAAACGAGTAAAACGAGTAAAACGAGCAAAACTAGTAAAACGAGCAAAACTAGTAAAACGAGTAAAACGAGTAAAACGAGTAAAACGAGTGAAACGAGTAAAACGAGTAAAACGAGTAAAACGAGTAAAACGAGTAAAACGAGTAAAACGAGTAAAACGAGTAAAACGAGTAAAACGAGTAAAACGAGTAAAACGAGTAAAACGAGTAAAACGAGTAAAACGAGTAAAACGAGTAAAACGAGTAAAACGAGTAAAACGAGTAAAACGAGTAAAACGAGTAAAACGAGTAAAACGGGTAAAACGAGCAAAACTAGTAAAACGAGTAAAACGAGTAAAACGAGTAAAACGAGTAAAACGGGTAAAACGAGCAAAACTAGTAAAACGAGTAAAACGAGTAAAACGAGTAAAACGAGTAAAACGCGTGAATCGAGTAAAACGAGTGAAACGAGTAAAACGAGTTAAACGAGTAAAACGAGTAAAACGAGTAAAACTAGTAAAACGACTAAAACGAGTAAAACGCGTAAAACGAGTATAACGAGTAAACGAGTATAACGAGTAAATCGAGTAAAACGAGTAAAACGAGTAAAACGAGTAAAGCGAGTAAAACGAGTAAAACGAGTAAAACGAGTAAAATTAGTAAAACGAGTAAAACGAGTAAAACGAGTGAAACGAGTAAAACGAGTAAAAAGAGTAAAACGAGTAAAACGAGTAAAACGAGTAAAACGAGTAAAGCGATTAAAACGAGTAAAACGAGTAAAACGAGTAAAACGAGTGAAACGAGTAAAATAAAACGAGTAAAACGAGTAAAACGAGTAAAACGAGTAAAACGAGTAAAACGAGTAAAACGAGTAAAACGAGTAAAACGAGTAAAACGAGTAAAACGAGTAAAACGAGTAAAACGAGTAAAACGAGTAAAGCGAGTAAAGCGAGTAAAGCGAGTAAAGCGAGTAAAGCGAGTAAAGCGAGTAAAACGAGTAAAACGAGTAAAACGAGTAAAATTAGTAAAACGAGTAAAACGAGTAAAACGAGTAAAACGAGTGAAACGAGTAAAACGAGTAAAACGAGTAAAGCGAGCAAAACGAGTAAAACGAGTAAAACGAGTAAAACGAGTGAAACGAGTGAAACGAGTAAAACGAGTTAAACGAGTAAAACGAGTAAAACGAGTAAAACTAGTAAAACGAGTAAAACGAGTATAACGAGTAAAACGAGTATAACGAGGGGTAAAACGAGTAAAACGAGTAAAACGAGTAAAACGAGTAAAACGAGTAAAACGAGTAAAACGAGTAAAGCGAGTAAAACGAGTAAAGCGAGTAAAGCGAGTAAAGCGAGTAAAGCGAGTAAAGCGAGTAAAACGAGTAAAACGAGTAAAACGAGTAAAATTAGTAAAACGAGTAAAACGAGTAAAACGAGTAAAACGAGTGAAACGAGTAAAACGAGTAAAACGAGTAAAGCGAGCAAAACGAGTAAAACGAGTAAAACGAGTGAAACGAGTGAAACGAGTAAAACGAGTTAAACGAGTAAAACGAGTAAAACGAGTAAAACTAGTAAAACGAGTAAAACGAGTATAACGAGTAAAACGAGTATAACGAGTAAAACGAGTAAAACGAGTAAAACGAGTAAAACGAGTAAAACGAGTAAAACGAGTAAAACGAGTAAAACGAGTAAAACGAGTAAAACGAGTAAAACGAGTAAAACGAGTAAAACGAGTAAAACGAGTAAAACGAGTAAAACGAGCAAAACTAGTAAAACGAGTAAAACGAGAAAAACGAGTAAAACGAGTAAAACGAGTAAAACGAGTAAAACGAGTAAAACGAGTAAAACGAGTAAAACGCGTGAATCGAGTAAAACGAGTTAAACGAGTAAAACGAGTAAAACGAGTAAAACGAGTAAAACGAGTAAAACTAGTAAAACGACTAAAACGAGTAAAACGCGTAAAACGAGTATAACGAGTAAACGAGTATAACGAGTAAATCGAGTAAAACGAGTAAAACGAGTAAAACGAGTAAAGCGAGTAAAACGAGTAAAACGAGTAAAATTAGTAAAACGAGTAAAACGAGTAAAACGAGTGAAACGAGTAAAACGAGTAAAAAGAGTAAAACGAGTAAAACGAGTAAAACGAGTAAAACGAGTAAAGCGATTAAAACGAGTAAAACGAGTAAAACGAGTAAAACGAGTGAAACGAGTAAAACGAGTAAAACGAGTAAAACGAGTAAAACGAGTAAAACGAGTAAAACGAGTAAAACGAGTAAAACGAGTAAAACGTGTAAAACGAGTAAAACGAGTAAAACGAGTAAAACGAGTAAAACGAGTAAAACGAGTAAAACGAGTAAAACGAGTAAAGCGAGTAAAGCGAGTAAAGCGAGTAAAGCGAGTAAAGCGAGTAAAACGAGTAAAACGAGTAAAACGAGTAAAATTAGTAAAACGAGTAAAACGAGTAAAACGAGTGAAACGAGTAAAACGAGTAAAACGAGTAAAGCGAGCAAAACGAGTAAAACGAGTAAAACGAGTAAAACGAGTGAAACGAGTGAAACGAGTAAAACGAGTTAAACGAGTAAAACGAGTAAAACGAGTAAAACTAGTAAAACGAGTAAAACGAGTATAACGAGTAAAACGAGTATAACGAGTAAAACGAGTAAAACGAGTAAAACGAGTAAAACGAGTAAAACGAGTAAAACGAGTAAAACGAGTAAAACGAGTAAAACGAGTAAAACGAGTAAAACGAGTAAAACGAGCAAAACGAGTAAAACGAGCAAAACTAGTAAAACGAGTAAAACGAGAAAAACGAGTAAAACGAGTAAAACGAGTAAAACGAGTAAAACGAGTAAAACGAGTAAAACGAGTAAAACGAGTAAAACGAGTAAAACGAGTAAAACGAGTAAAGCGAGTAAAGCGAGTAAAACGAGTAAAACGAGTAAAACGAGTAAAACGAGTAAAACGAGTAAAACGAGTAAAACGAGTAAAACGAGTAAAATTAGTAAAACGAGTAAAACGAGTAAAACGAGTAAAATTAGTAAAACGAGTGAAACGAGTAAAACGAGTGAAACGAGTAAAACGAGTAAAACGAGTAAAACGAGTAAAACGAGCAAAACTAGTAAAACGGGTAAAACGAGAAAAACGAGTAAAACGAGTAAAACGAGTAAAACGAGTAAAACGGGTAAAACGAGTAAAAGGAGTAAAACGAGTAAAACGAGTAAAACGAGTAAAACGAGTAAAACGAGTAAAACGAGTAAAACGAGTAAAACCAGTAAAACGAGTAAAACGAGTAAAACGAGCAAAACTAGTAAAACGAGTAGAACGAGTAGAACGAGTAAAACGAGCAAAACTAGTAAAACGAGTAAAACGAGTAAAACGAGTAAAACGAGTAAAACGAGTAAAACGAGTAAAACGAGTAAAACGAGTAAAACGAGTAAAACGAGTAAAACGAGTAAAACGAGTAAAACGAGTAAAACGAGTAAAACGAGTAAAACGAGTAAAACGAGTGAAACGAGTAAAACGAGTAAAACGAGTAAAACGAGTAATACGAGTAAAACGAGTAATACGAGTAAAACGAGTAAAACGCGTAAAACGCGTAAAACGTGTAAAACGAGTAAAACGAGTAATACGAGTAAAACGAGTAAAACGAGTAAAACGAGTAAAACGAGTAAAACGAGTAAAACGAGTAAAACGAGTAAAACGAGTAAAACGAGTAAAACGAGTAAAACGAGTAAAACGAGTAAAACGAGTAAAACGAGTAACACCAGTAAAACGAGTAAAACGAGTAAAACGAGCAAAACTAGTAAAACGAGTAGAGCGAGTAGAACGAGTAAAACGAGTAAAACGAGTAAAACGAGTAAAACGAGTAAAACGAGTAAAACGAGTAAAACGAGTAAAACGAGTAAAACGAGTAAAACGAGTAAAACGAGTAAAACGAGTAAAACGGGTAAAACGAGCAAAACTAGTAAAACGAGTAAAACGAGTAAAACGAGTAAAACGAGTAAAACGGGTAAAACGAGCAAAACTAGTAAAACGAGTAAAACGAGTAAAACGAGTAAAACGAGTAAAACGCGTGAATCGAGTAAAACGAGTGAAACGAGTAAAACGAGTTAAACGAGTAAAACGAGTAAAACGAGTAAAACTAGTAAAACGACTAAAACGAGTAAAACGAGTAAAACGAGTATAACGAGTAAACGAGTATAACGAGTAAATCGAGTAAAACGAGTAAAACGAGTAAAACGAGTAAAACGAGTAAAACGAGTAAAACGAGTAAAACGAGTAAAACGAGCAAAACTAGTAAAACGAGTAAAACGAGAAAAACGAGTAAAACGAGTAAAACGAGTAAAACGAGTAAAACGAGTAAAACGAGTAAAACGAGTAAAACGAGTAAAACGAGTAAAACGAGTAAAACGAGTAAAACGAGTAAAACGAGTAAAACGAGTAAAACGAGTAAAACGAGTAAAGCGAGTAAAGCGAGTAAAACGAGTAAAACGAGTAAAACGAGTAAAACGAGTAAAACGAGTAAAACGAGTAAAACGAGTAAAACGAGTAAAACGAGTAAAACGAGTAAAATTAGTAAAACGAGTAAAACGAGTAAAACGAGTAAAATTAGTAAAATGAGTGAAACGAGTAAAACGAGTGAAACGAGTAAAACGAGTAAAACGAGTAAAACGAGCAAAACTAGTAAAACGGGTAAAACGAGAAAAACGAGTAAAACGAGTAAAACGAGCAAAACTAGTAAAACGGGTAAAACGAGAAAAACGAGTAAAACGAGTAAAACGAGTAAAACGAGTAAAACGGGTAAAACGAGTAAAAGGAGTAAAACGAGTAAAACGAGTAAAACGAGTAAAACGAGTAAAACGAGTAAAACGAGTAAAACGAGTAAAACCAGTAAAACGAGTAAAACGAGTAAAACGAGCAAAACTAGTAAAACGAGTAGAACGAGTAGAACGAGTAAAACGAGCAAAACTAGTAAAACGAGTAAAACGAGTAAAACGAGTAAAACGAGTAAAACGAGTAAAACGAGTAAAACGAGTAAAACGAGTAAAACGAGTAAAACGAGTAAAACGAGTAAAACGAGTAAAACGAGTAAAACGAGTAAAACGAGTAAAACGAGTAAAACGAGTAAAACGAGTAAAACGAGTGAAACGAGTAAAACGAGTAAAACGAGTAAAACGAGTAATACGAGTAAAACGAGTAATACGAGTAAAACGAGTAAAACGCGTAAAACGTGTAAAACGAGTAAAACGAGTAATACGAGTAAAACGAGTAAAACGAGTAAAACGAGTAAAACGAGTAAAACGAGTAAAACGAGTAAAACGAGTAAAACGAGTAAAACGAGTAAAACGAGTAAAACCAGTAAAACGAGTAAAACGAGTAAAACGAGCAAAACTAGTAAAACGAGTAGAGCGAGTAGAACGAGTAAAACGAGTAAAACGAGTAAAACGAGTAAAACGAGTAAAACGAGTAAAACGAGTAAAACGAGTAAAACGAGTAAAACGAGTAAAACGGGTAAAACGAGCAAAACTAGTAAAACGAGTAAAACGAGTAAAACGAGTAAAACGAGTAAAACGTGTAAAACGTGTAAAACGAGCAAAACTAGTAAAACGAGTAAAACGAGTAAAACGAGTAAAACGAGTAAAACGAGTAAAACGCGTGAATCGAGTAAAACGAGTGAAACGAGTAAAACGAGTTAAACGAGTAAAACGAGTAAAACGAGTAAAACTAGTAAAACGACTAAAACGAGTAAAACGAGTAAAACGAGTATAACGAGTAAACGAGTATAACGAGTAAATCGAGTAAAACGAGTAAAACGAGTAAAACGAGTAAAGCGAGTAAAACGAGTAAAACGAGTAAAATTAGTAAAACGAGTAAAACGAGTAAAACGAGTGAAACGAGTAAAACGAGTAAAAAGAGTAAAACGAGTAAAACGAGTAAAACGAGTAAAACGAGTAAAGCGATTAAAACGAGTAAAACGAGTAAAACGAGTAAAACGAGTGAAACGAGTAAAACGAGTAAAACGAGTGAAACGAGTAAAACGAGTAAAACGAGTAAAACGAGTAAAACGAGTAAAACGAGTAAAACGAGTAAAACGAGTAAAACGAGTAAAACGAGTAAAACGAGTAAAACGAGTAAAACGAGTAAAACGAGTAAAACGAGTAAAACGAGTAAAACGAGTAAAACGAGTAAAACGAGTAAAGCGAGTAAAGCGAGTAAAGCGAGTAAAGCGAGCAAAACTAGTAAAACGAGTAAAACGAGAAAAACGAGTAAAACGAGTAAAACGAGTAAAACGAGTAAAACGAGTAAAACGAGTAAAACGAGTAAAACGAGTAAAACGAGTAAAACGAGTAAAACGAGTAAAACGAGTAAAACGAGTAAAACGAGTAAAACGAGTAAAACGAGTAAAACGAGTAAAACGAGTAAAACGAGTAAAACGAGTAAAACGAGTAAAACGAGTAAAACGAGTAAAACGAGTAAAGCGAGTAAAGCGAGTAAAACGAGTAAAACGAGTAAAACGAGTAAAACGAGTAAAACGAGTAAAACGAGTAAAACGAGTAAAACGAGTAAAACGAGTAAAATTAGTAAAACGAGTAAAACGAGTAAAACGAGTAAAATTAGTAAAATGAGTGAAACGAGTAAAACGAGTGAAACGAGTAAAACGAGTAAAACGAGTAAAACGAGTAAAACGAGCAAAACTAGTAAAACGGGTAAAACGAGAAAAACGAGTAAAACGAGTAAAACGAGCAAAACTAGTAAAACGGGTAAAACGAGAAAAACGAGTAAAACGAGTAAAACGAGTAAAACGAGTAAAACGGGTAAAACGAGTAAAAGGAGTAAAACGAGTAAAACGAGTAAAACGAGTAAAACGAGTAAAACGAGTAAAACGAGTAAAACGAGTAAAACCAGTAAAACGAGTAAAACGAGTAAAACGAGCAAAACTAGTAAAACGAGTAGAACGAGTAGAACGAGTAAAACGAGCAAAACTAGTAAAACGAGTAAAACGAGTAAAACGAGTAAAACGAGTAAAACGAGTAAAACGAGTAAAACGAGTAAAACGAGTAAAACGAGTAAAACGAGTAAAACGAGTAAAACGAGTAAAACGAGTGAAACGAGTAAAACGAGTAAAACGAGTAAAACGAGTAATACGAGTAAAACGAGTAATACGAGTAAAACGAGTAAAACGCGTAAAACGTGTAAAACGAGTAAAACGAGTAATACGAGTAAAACGAGTAAAACGAGTAAAACGAGTAAAACGAGTAAAACGAGTAAAACGAGTAAAACGAGTAAAACGAGTAAAACGAGTAAAACGAGTAAAACCAGTAAAACGAGTAAAACGAGTAAAACGAGCAAAACTAGTAAAACGAGTAGAGCGAGTAGAACGAGTAAAACGAGTAAAACGAGTAAAACGAGTAAAACGAGTAAAACGAGTAAAACGAGTAAAACGAGTAAAACGAGTAAAACGAGTAAAACGGGTAAAACGAGCAAAACTAGTAAAACGAGTAAAACGAGTAAAACGAGTAAAACGAGTAAAACGTGTAAAACGAGCAAAACTAGTAAAACGAGTAAAACGAGTAAAACGAGTAAAACGAGTAAAACGAGTAAAACGCGTGAATCGAGTAAAACGAGTGAAACGAGTAAAACGAGTTAAACGAGTAAAACGAGTAAAACGAGTAAAACTAGTAAAACGACTAAAACGAGTAAAACGAGTAAAACGAGTATAACGAGTAAACGAGTATAACGAGTAAATCGAGTAAAACGAGTAAAACGAGTAAAACGAGTAAAGCGAGTAAAACGAGTAAAACGAGTAAAATTAGTAAAACGAGTAAAACGAGTAAAACGAGTGAAACGAGTAAAACGAGTAAAAAGAGTAAAACGAGTAAAACGAGTAAAACGAGTAAAACGAGTAAAGCGATTAAAACGAGTAAAACGAGTAAAACGAGTAAAACGAGTGAAACGAGTAAAACGAGTAAAACGAGTAAAACGAGTAAAACGAGTAAAACGAGTAAAACGAGTAAAACGAGTAAAACGAGTAAAACGAGTAAAACGAGTAAAACGAGTAAAACGAGTAAAACGAGTAAAACGAGTAAAACGAGTAAAACGAGTAAAACGAGTAAAACGAGTAAAACGAGTAAAACGAGTAAAGCGAGTAAAGCGAGTAAAGCGAGTAAAGCGAGCAAAACTAGTAAAACGAGTAAAACGAGAAAAACGAGTAAAACGAGTAAAACGAGTAAAACGAGTAAAACGAGTAAAACGAGTAAAACGAGTAAAACGAGTAAAACGAGTAAAACGAGTAAAACGAGTAAAACGAGTAAAACGAGTAAAACGAGTAAAACGAGTAAAACGAGTAAAACGAGTAAAACGAGTAAAACGAGTAAAACGAGTAAAACGAGTAAAACGAGTAAAACGAGTAAAACGGGTAAAACGAGCAAAACAAGTAAAACGAGTAAAACGAGTAAAACGAGTAAAACGAGTAAAACGAGTAAAACGAGTAAAACGCGTGAATCGAGTAAAACGAGTGAAACGAGTGAAACGAGTAAAACGAGTTAAACGAGTAAAACGAGTAAAACGAGTAAAACTAGTAAAACGGGTAAAACGAGTAAAACGAGTAAAACGAGTATAACGAGTAAAACGAGTATAACGAGTAAATCGAGTAAAACGAGTAAAACGAGTAAAACGAGTAAAACGAGTAAAACGAGTAAAACGAGTAAAACGAGTAAAACGAGTAAAACGAGTAAAACGAGTAAAACGAGTAAAACGAGTAAAACGAGTAAAACGAGTAAAACGGGTAAAACGGGTAAAACGAGCAAAACTAGTAAAACGAGTAAAACGAGTAAAACGCGTGAATCGAGTAAAACGAGTGAAACGAGTAAAACGAGTTAAACGAGTAAAGCGAGTAAAACGAGTAAAACGAGTAAAACAAGTAAAGCGAGTAAAACGAGTAAAACGAGTAAAATTAGTAAAACGAGTAAAACGAGTAAAACGAGTAAAACGAGTAAAACGAGTAAAACGAGTAAAACGAGTAAAACGAGTAAAACGAGTAAAACGAGTAAAACGAGTAAAACGAGTAAAACGAGTAAAACGAGTAAAACGAGTAAAACGAGTAAAACGAGTAAAACGAGTAAAACGAGTAAAACGAGTAAAACGAGTAAAACGAGTAAAGCGAGTAAAGCGAGTAAAGCGAGTAAAGCGAGTAAAGCGAGTAAAACGAGTAAAACGAGTAAAACGAGTAAAATTAGTAAAACGAGTAAAACGAGTAAAACGAGTGAAACGAGTAAAACGAGCAAAACGAGTAAAGCGAGCAAAACGAGTAAAACGAGTAAAACGAGTAAAACGAGTGAAACGAGTGAAACGAGTAAAACGAGTTAAACGAGTAAAACGAGTAAAACGAGTAAAACTAGTAAAACGAGTAAAACGAGTATAACGAGTAAAACGAGTATAACGAGTAAAACGAGTAAAACGAGTAAAACGAGTAAAACGAGTAAAACGAGTAAAACGAGTAAAACGAGTAAAACGAGTAAAACGAGTAAAACGAGTAAAACGAGTAAAACGAGTAAAACGAGCAAAACGAGTAAAACGAGCAAAACTAGTAAAACGAGTAAAACGAGAAAAACGAGTAAAACGAGTAAAACGAGTAAAACGAGTAAAACGAGTACGAGTAAAACGAGTAAAACGAGTAAAACGAGTAAAACGAGTAAAACGAGTAAAACGAGTAAAACGAGTAAAACGAGTAAAACGAGTAAAACGAGTAAAACGAGTAAAACGAGTAAAACGAGTAAAACGAGTAAAACGAGTAAAACGAGTAAAACGAGTAAAACGAGTAAAACGAGTAAAACGAGTAAAACGAGTAAAACTAGTAAAACGAGTAAAACTAGTAAAACGAGTGAAACGAGTAAAACGAGTGAAACGAGTAAAACGAGTGAAACGAGTAAAACGAGTAAAACGAGTAAAACGAGTAAAACGAGCAAAACTAGTAAAACGGGTAAAACGAGAAAAACGAGTAAAACGAGTAAAACGAGTAAAACGGGTAAAACGAGTAAAAGGAGTAAAACGAGTAAAACGAGTAAAACGAGTAAAACGAGTAAAACGAGTAAAACGAGTAAAACGAGTAAAACCAGTAAAACGAGTAAAACGAGTAAAACGAGCAAAACTAGTAAAACGAGTAGAACGAGTAAAACGAGCAAAACTAGTAAAACGAGTAAAACGAGTAAAACGAGTAAAACGAGTAAAACGAGTAAAACGAGTAAAACGAGTAAAACGAGTAAAACGAGTAAAACGAGTAAAACGAGTAAAACGAGTAAAACGAGTAAAACGAGTGAAACGAGTAAAACGAGTAAAACGAGTAAAACGAGTAATACGAGTAAAACGAGTAATACGAGTAAAACGAGTAAAACGCGTAAAACGCGTAAAACGTGTAAAACGAGTAAAACGAGTAATACGAGTAAAACGAGTAAAACGAGTAAAACGAGTAAAACGAGTAAAACGAGTAAAACGAGTAAAACGAGTAAAACGAGTAAAACGAGTAAAACGAGTAAAACGAGTAAAACGAGTAAAACGAGTAAAACGAGTAAAACCAGTAAAACCAGTAAAACGAGTAAAACGAGTAAAACGAGCAAAACTAGTAAAACGAGTAGAGCGAGTAGAACGAGTAAAACGAGTAAAACGAGTAAAACGAGTAAAACGAGTAAAACGAGTAAAACGAGTAAAACGAGTAAAACGAGTAAAACGAGTAAAACGAGTAAAACGGGTAAAACGAGCAAAACTAGTAAAACGAGTAAAACGAGTAAAACGAGTAAAACGAGTAAAACGGGTAAAACGAGCAAAACTAGTAAAACGAGTAAAACGAGTAAAACGAGTAAAACGAGTAAAACGCGTGAATCGAGTAAAACGAGTGAAACGAGTAAAACGAGTTAAACGAGTAAAACGAGTAAAACGAGTAAAACTAGTAAAACGACTAAAACGAGTAAAACGAGTAAAACGAGTATAACGAGTAAACGAGTATAACGAGTAAATCGAGTAAAACGAGTAAAACGAGTAAAACGAGTAAAACGAGTAAAACGAGTAAAATGAGTAAAACGAGTAAAACGAGTAAAACGAGTAAAACGAGCAAAACTAGTAAAACGAGTAAAACGAGAAAAACGAGTAAAACGAGTAAAACGAGTAAAACGAGTAAAACGAGTAAAACGAGTAAAACGAGTAAAACGAGTAAAACGAGTAAAACGAGTAAAACGAGTAAAACGAGTAAAACGAGTAAAACGAGTAAAACGAGTAAAACGAGTAAAGCGAGTAAAGCGAGTAAAACGAGTAAAACGAGTAAAACGAGTAAAACGAGTAAAACGAGTAAAACGAGTAAAACGAGTAAAACGAGTAAAACGAGTAAAACGAGTAAAACGAGTAAAATTAGTAAAACGAGTAAAACGAGTAAAACGAGTAAAATTAGTAAAATGAGTGAAACGAGTAAAACGAGTGAAACGAGTAAAACGAGTAAAACGAGTAAAACGAGTAAAACGAGCAAAACTAGTAAAACGGGTAAAACGAGAAAAACGAGTAAAACGAGTAAAACGAGTAAAACGAGTAAAACGGGTAAAACGAGTAAAAGGAGTAAAACGAGTAAAACGAGTAAAACGAGTAAAACGAGTAAAACGAGTAAAACGAGTAAAACGAGTAAAACCAGTAAAACGAGTAAAACGAGTAAAACGAGCAAAACTAGTAAAACGAGTAGAACGAGTAGAACGAGTAAAACGAGCAAAACTAGTAAAACGAGTAAAACGAGTAAAACGAGTAAAACGAGTAAAACGAGTAAAACGAGTAAAACGAGTAAAACGAGTAAAACGAGTAAAACGAGTAAAACGAGTAAAACGAGTAAAACGAGTAAAACGAGTAAAACGAGTGAAACGAGTAAAACGAGTAAAACGAGTAAAACGAGTAATACGAGTAAAACGAGTAATACGAGTAAAACGAGTAAAACGGGTAAAACGTGTAAAACGAGTAAAACGAGTAATACGAGTAAAACGAGTAAAACGAGTAAAACGAGTAAAACGAGTAAAACGAGTAAAACGAGTAAAACGAGTAAAACGAGTAAAACGAGTAAAACGAGTAAAACGAGTAAAACGAGTAAAACCAGTAAAACGAGTAAAACGAGTAAAACGAGCAAAACTAGTAAAACGAGTAGAGCGAGTAGAACGAGTAAAACGAGTAAAACGAGTAAAACGAGTAAAACGAGTAAAACGAGTAAAACGAGTAAAACGAGTAAAACGAGTAAAACGAGTAAAACGGGTAAAACGAGCAAAACTAGTAAAACGAGTAAAACGAGTAAAACGAGTAAAACGAGTAAAACGGGTAAAACGAGCAAAACTAGTAAAACGAGTAAAACGAGTAAAACGAGTAAAACGAGTAAAACGAGTAAAACGCGTGAATCGAGTAAAACGAGTGAAACGAGTAAAACGAGTTAAACGAGTAAAACGAGTAAAACGAGTAAAACTAGTAAAACGACTAAAACGAGTAAAACGAGTAAAACGAGTATAACGAGTAAACGAGTATAACGAGTAAATCGAGTAAAACGAGTAAAACGAGTAAAACGAGTAAAGCGAGTAAAACGAGTAAAACGAGTAAAATTAGTAAAACGAGTAAAACGAGTAAAACGAGTGAAACGAGTAAAACGAGTAAAAAGAGTAAAACGAGTAAAACGAGTAAAACGAGTAAAACGAGTAAAACGAGTAAAACGAGTAAAACGAGTAAAACGAGTAAAACGAGTAAAACGAGTAAAACGAGCAAAACTAGTAAAACGAGCAAAACTAGTAAAACGAGTAAAACGAGTAAAACGAGTAAAACGAGTGAAACGAGTAAAACGAGTAAAACGAGTAAAACGAGTAAAACGAGTAAAACGAGTAAAACGAGTAAAACGAGTAAAACGAGTAAAACGAGTAAAACGAGTAAAACGAGTAAAACGAGTAAAACGAGTAAAACGAGTAAAACGAGTAAAACGGGTAAAACGAGCAAAACTAGTAAAACGAGTAAAACGAGTAAAACGAGTAAAACGAGTAAAACGGGTAAAACGAGCAAAACTAGTAAAACGAGTAAAACGAGTAAAACGAGTAAAACGAGTAAAACGCGTGAATCGAGTAAAACGAGTGAAACGAGTAAAACGAGTTAAACGAGTAAAACGAGTAAAACGAGTAAAACTAGTAAAACGACTAAAACGAGTAAAACGCGTAAAACGAGTATAACGAGTAAACGAGTATAACGAGTAAATCGAGTAAAACGAGTAAAACGAGTAAAACGAGTAAAGCGAGTAAAACGAGTAAAACGAGTAAAATTAGTAAAACGAGTAAAACGAGTAAAACGAGTGAAACGAGTAAAACGAGTAAAAAGAGTAAAACGAGTAAAACGAGTAAAACGAGTAAAACGAGTAAAGCGATTAAAACGAGTAAAACGAGTAAAACGAGTAAAACGAGTGAAACGAGTAAAACGAGTAAAACGAGTAAAACGAGTAAAACGAGTAAAACGAGTAAAACGAGTAAAACGAGTAAAACGAGTAAAACGAGTAAAACGAGTAAAACGAGTAAAACGAGTAAAACGAGTAAAACGAGTAAAACGAGTAAAACGAGTAAAACGAGTAAAACGAGTAAACCGAGTAAAACGAGTAAAGCGAGTAAAGCGAGTAAAGCGAGTAAAGCGAGTAAAGCGAGTAAAACGAGTAAAACGAGTAAAACGAGTAAAACGAGTAAAACGAGTAAAACGAGTAAAACGAGTAAAACGAGTAAAACGAGTAAAACGAGTAAAACCAGTAAAACGAGTAAAACGAGTAAAACGAGCAAAACTAGTAAAACGAGTAGAGCGAGTAGAACGAGTAAAACGAGTAAAACGAGTAAAACGAGTAAAACGAGTAAAACGAGTAAAACGAGTAAAACGAGTAAAACGAGTAAAACGAGTAAAACGGGTAAAACGAGCAAAACTAGTAAAACGAGTAAAACGAGTAAAACGAGTAAAACGAGTAAAACGGGTAAAACGAGCAAAACTAGTAAAACGAGTAAAACGAGTAAAACGAGTAAAACGAGTAAAACGCGTGAATCGAGTAAAACGAGTGAAACGAGTAAAACGAGTTAAACGAGTAAAACGAGTAAAACGAGTAAAACTAGTAAAACGACTAAAACGAGTAAAACGAGTAAAACGAGTAAAACGAGTATAACGAGTAAACGAGTATAACGAGTAAATCGAGTAAAACGAGTAAAACGAGTAAAACGAGTAAAACGAGTAAAACGAGTAAAACGAGTAAAACGAGTAAAACGAGTAAAACGAGTAAAACGAGCAAAACTAGTAAAACGAGTAAAACGAGAAAAACGAGTAAAACGAGTAAAACGAGTAAAACGAGTAAAACGAGTAAAACGAGTAAAACGAGTAAAACGAGTAAAACGAGTAAAACGAGTAAAACGAGTAAAACGAGTAAAACGAGTAAAACGAGTAAAACGAGTAAAGCGAGTAAAGCGAGTAAAACGAGTAAAACGAGTAAAACGAGTAAAACGAGTAAAACGAGTAAAACGAGTAAAACGAGTAAAACGAGTAAAACGAGTAAAACGAGTAAAATTAGTAAAACGAGTAAAACGAGTAAAACGAGTAAAATTAGTAAAATGAGTGAAACGAGTAAAACGAGTGAAACGAGTAAAACGAGTAAAACGAGTAAAACGAGTAAAACGAGCAAAACTAGTAAAACGGGTAAAACGAGAAAAACGAGTAAAACGAGTAAAACGAGTAAAACGAGTAAAACGGGTAAAACGAGTAAAAGGAGTAAAACGAGTAAAACGAGTAAAACGAGTAAAACGAGTAAAACGAGTAAAACGAGTAAAACGAGTAAAACCAGTAAAACGAGTAAAACGAGTAAAACGAGTAAAACGAGTAAAACGAGCAAAACTAGTAAAACGAGTAGAACGAGTAGAACGAGTAAAACGAGCAAAACTAGTAAAACGAGTAAAACGAGTAAAACGAGTAAAACGAGTAAAACGAGTAAAACGAGTAAAACGAGTAAAACGAGTAAAACGAGTAAAACGAGTAAAACGAGTAAAACGAGTAAAACGAGTGAAACGAGTAAAACGAGTAAAACGAGTAAAACGAGTAATACGAGTAAAACGAGTAATACGAGTAAAACGAGTAAAACGCGTAAAACGTGTAAAACGAGTAAAACGAGTAATACGAGTAAAACGAGTAAAACGAGTAAAACGAGTAAAACGAGTAAAACGAGTAAAACGAGTAAAACGAGTAAAACGAGTAAAACGAGTAAAACGAGTAAAACCAGTAAAACGAGTAAAACGAGTAAAACGAGCAAAACTAGTAAAACGAGTAGAGCGAGTAGAACGAGTAAAACGAGTAAAACGAGTAAAACGAGTAAAACGAGTAAAACGAGTAAAACGAGTAAAACGAGTAAAACGAGTAAAACGAGTAAAACGAGTAAAACGGGTAAAACGAGCAAAACTAGTAAAACGAGTAAAACGAGTAAAACGAGTAAAACGAGTAAAACGGGTAAAACGAGCAAAACTAGTAAAACGAGTAAAACGAGTAAAACGAGTAAAACGAGTAAAACGAGTAAAACGCGTGAATCGAGTAAAACGAGTGAAACGAGTAAAACGAGTTAAACGAGTAAAACGAGTAAAACGAGTAAAACTAGTAAAACGACTAAAACGAGTAAAACGAGTAAAACGAGTATAACGAGTAAACGAGTATAACGAGTAAATCGAGTAAAACGAGTAAAACGAGTAAAACGAGTAAAGCGAGTAAAACGAGTAAAACGAGTAAAATTAGTAAAACGAGTAAAACGAGTAAAACGAGTGAAACGAGTAAAACGAGTAAAAAGAGTAAAACGAGTAAAACGAGTAAAACGAGTAAAACGAGTAAAGCGATTAAAACGAGTAAAACGAGTAAAACGAGTAAAACGAGTGAAACGAGTAAAACGAGTAAAACGAGTAAAACGAGTAAAACGAGTAAAACGAGTAAAACGAGTAAAACGAGTAAAACGAGTAAAACGAGTAAAACGAGTAAAACGAGTAAAACGAGTAAAACGAGTAAAACGAGTAAAACGAGTAAAACGAGTAAAACGAGTAAAACGAGTAAAACGAGTAAAACGAGTAAAACGAGTAAAACGAGTAAAGCGAGTAAAGCGAGTAAAGCGAGTAAAGCGAGCAAAACTAGTAAAACGAGTAAAACGAGAAAAACGAGAAAAACGAGTAAAACGAGTAAAACGAGTAAAACGAGTAAAACGAGTAAAACGAGTAAAACGAGTAAAACGAGTAAAACGAGTAAAACGAGTAAAACGAGTAAAACGAGTAAAACGAGTAAAACGAGTAAAACGAGTAAAACGAGTAAAACGAGTAAAACGAGTAAAACGAGTAAAACGAGTAAAACGGGTAAAACGAGCAAAACTAGTAAAACGAGTAAAACGAGTAAAACGAGTAAAACGAGTAAAACGAGTAAAACGAGTAAAACGCGTGAATCGAGTAAAACGAGTGAAACGAGTGAAACGAGTAAAACGAGTTAAACGAGTAAAACGAGTAAAACGAGTAAAACTAGTAAAACGGGTAAAACGAGTAAAACGAGTAAAACGAGTATAACGAGTAAAACGAGTATAACGAGTAAATCGAGTAAAACGAGTAAAACGAGTAAAACGAGTAAAACGAGTAAAACGAGTAAAACGAGTAAAACGAGTAAAACGAGTAAAACGAGTAAAACGAGTAAAACGAGTAAAACGAGTAAAACGAGTAAAACGAGTAAAACGAGTAAAACGAGTAAAACGAGTAAAACGGGTAAAACGGGTAAAACGAGCAAAACTAGTAAAACGAGTAAAACGAGTAAAACGCGTGAATCGAGTAAAACGAGTGAAACGAGTAAAACGAGTTAAACGAGTAAAACGAGTAAAACGAGTAAAACTAGTAAAACGACTAAAACGAGTAAAACGAGTAAAACGAGTATAACGAGTAAACGAGTATAACGAGTAAATCGAGTAAAACGAGTAAAACGAGTAAAACGAGTAAAGCGAGTAAAACGAGTAAAACGAGTAAAACAAGTAAAGCGAGTAAAACGAGTAAAACGAGTAAAATTAGTAAAACGAGTAAAACGAGTAAAACGAGTAAAACGAGTAAAACGAGTAAAACGAGTAAAACGAGTAAAACGAGTAAAACGAGTAAAACGAGTAAAACGAGCAAAACTAGTAAAACGAGCAAAACTAGTAAAACGAGTAAAACGAGTAAAACGAGTAAAACGAGTGAAACGAGTAAAACGAGTAAAACGAGTAAAACGAGTAAAACGAGTAAAACGAGTAAAACGAGTAAAACGAGTAAAACGAGTAAAACGAGTAAAACGAGTAAAACGAGTAAAACGAGTAAAACGAGTAAAACGAGTAAAACGGGTAAAACGAGCAAAACTAGTAAAACGAGTAAAACGAGTAAAACGAGTAAAACGAGTAAAACGGGTAAAACGAGCAAAACTAGTAAAACGAGTAAAACGAGTAAAACGAGTAAAACGAGTAAAACGCGTGAATCGAGTAAAACGAGTGAAACGAGTAAAACGAGTTAAACGAGTAAAACGAGTAAAACGAGTAAAACTAGTAAAACGACTAAAACGAGTAAAACGCGTAAAACGAGTATAACGAGTAAACGAGTATAACGAGTAAATCGAGTAAAACGAGTAAAACGAGTAAAACGAGTAAAGCGAGTAAAACGAGTAAAACGAGTAAAATTAGTAAAACGAGTAAAACGAGTAAAACGAGTGAAACGAGTAAAACGAGTAAAAAGAGTAAAACGAGTAAAACGAGTAAAACGAGTAAAACGAGTAAAGCGATTAAAACGAGTAAAACGAGTAAAACGAGTAAAACGAGTGAAACGAGTAAAACGAGTAAAACGAGTAAAACGAGTAAAACGAGTAAAACGAGTAAAACGAGTAAAACGAGTAAAACGAGTAAAACGAGTAAAACGAGTAAAACGAGTAAAACGAGTAAAACGAGTAAAACGAGTAAAACGAGTAAAACGAGTAAAACGAGTAAAACGAGTAAAACGAGTAAACCGAGTAAAACGAGTAAAGCGAGTAAAGCGAGTAAAGCGAGTAAAGCGAGTAAAGCGAGTAAAACGAGTAAAACGAGTAAAACGAGTAAAACGAGTAAAATTAGTAAAACGAGTAAAACGAGTGAAACGAGTAAAACGAGTAAAACGAGTAAAGCGAGCAAAACGAGCAAAACGAGTAAAACGAGTAAAACGAGTGAAACGAGTAAAACGAGTTAAACGAGTAAAACGAGTAAAACGAGTAAAACTAGTAAAACGAGTAAAACGAGTATAACGAGTAAAACGAGTATAACGAGTAAAACGAGTAAAACGAGTAAAACGAGTAAAACGAGTAAAACGAGTAAAACGAGTAAAACGAGTAAAACGAGTAAAACGAGTAAAACGAGTAAAACGAGTTAAACGAGTAAAACGAGTAAAACGAGTAAAACGAGTAAAACGAGCAAAACTAGTAAAACGAGTAAAACGAGAAAAACGAGTAAAACGAGTAAAACGAGTAAAACGAGTAAAACGAGTAAAACGAGTAAAACGAGTAAAACGAGTAAAACGAGTAAAACGAGTAAAACGAGTAAAACGAGTAAAACGAGTAAAACGAGTAAAACGAGTAAAACGAGTAAAGCGAGTAAAGCGAGTAAAACGAGTAAAACGAGTAAAACGAGTAAAACGAGTAAAACGAGTAAAACGAGTAAAACGAGTAAAACGAGTAAAACGAGTAAAACGAGTAAAATTAGTAAAACGAGTAAAACGAGTAAAATTAGTAAAACGAGTGAAACGAGTAAAACGAGTGAAACGAGTAAAACGAGTAAAACGAGTAAAACGAGTAAAACGAGCAAAACTAGTAAAACGGGTAAAACGAGAAAAACGAGTAAAACGAGTAAAACGAGTAAAACGAGTAAAACGAGTAAAACGAGTAAAACGAGTAAAACGAGTAAAACGAGTAAAACGAGTAAAACGAGTAAAACGAGTAAAACGAGTAAAACGAGTAAAACGAGTAAAACGAGTAAAACGAGTAAAACGCGTAAAACGTGTAAAACGAGTAAAACGAGTAATACGAGTAAAACGAGTAAAACGAGTAAAACGAGTAAAACGAGTAAAGCGAGTAAAACGAGTAAAACGAGTAAAACGAGTAAAGCGAGTAAAACGAGTAAAACGAGTAAAACGAGTAAAACGAGTAAAACGAGTAAAACGAGTAAAACGAGTAAAACGGGTAAAACGAGTAAAAGGAGTAAAACGAGTAAAACGAGTAAAACGAGTAAAACGAGTAAAACGAGTAAAACGAGTAAAACGAGTAAAACCAGTAAAACGAGTAAAACGAGTAAAACGAGCAAAACTAGTAAAACGAGTAGAACGAGTAGAACGAGTAAAACGAGCAAAACTAGTAAAACGAGTAAAACGAGTAAAACGAGTAAAACGAGTAAAACGAGTAAAACGAGTAAAACGAGTAAAACGAGTAAAACGAGTAAAACGAGTAAAACGAGTAAAACGAGTAAAACGAGTAAAACGAGTGAAACGAGTAAAACGAGTAAAACGAGTAAAACGAGTAATACGAGTAAAACGAGTAATACGAGTAAAACGAGTAAAACGCGTAAAACGTGTAAAACGAGTAAAACGAGTAATACGAGTAAAACGAGTAAAACGAGTAAAACGAGTAAAACGAGTAAAACGAGTAAAACGAGTAAAACGAGTAAAACGAGTAAAACGAGTAAAACGAGTAAAACCAGTAAAACGAGTAAAACGAGTAAAACGAGTAAAACGAGCAAAACTAGTAAAACGAGTAAAACGAGTAAAACGAGTAAAACGAGTAAAACGAGTAAAACGAGTAAAACGAGTAAAACGAGTAAAACGAGTAATACGAGTAAT
The DNA here is from genome assembly GCF_050908995.1 of Andrena cerasifolii. Lineage (NCBI taxonomy): Eukaryota > Metazoa > Arthropoda > Insecta > Hymenoptera > Andrenidae > Andrena > Andrena cerasifolii. The sequence continues at coordinate 39,315 of NW_027485356.1, forward strand.
ACGAGTAAAACGAGTAATACGAGTAAAACGAGTAATACGAGTAAAACGAGTAAAACGCGTAAAACGAGTAAAACGAGTAAAGCGAGTAAAGCGAGTAAAACGCGTGAATCGAGTAAAACGAGTGAAACAAGTGAAACGAGTAAAACGAGTAAAACGAGTATAACGAGTAAATCGAGTAAAACGAGTAAAACGAGTAAAACGAGTAAAACGAGTAAAACGAGTAAAACGAGTAAAACGAGTAAAACGAGTAAAACGAGTGAATCGAGTAAAACGAGTGAAACGAGTGAAACGAGTAAAACGAGTTAAACGAGTAAAACGAGTAAAACGAGTAAAACGAGTAAAACGAGTAAAACGAGTAAAACGAGCAAAACGAGTAAAACGAGCAAAACGAGTAAAACGAGCAAAACGAGTAAAACGAGCAAAACGAGTAAAACGAGCAAAACGAGTAAAACGAGCAAAACGAGTAAAACGAGCAAAACGAGTAAAACGAGCAAAACGAGTAAAACGAGCAAAACGAGTAAAACGAGCAAAACGAGTAAAACGAGCAAAACGAGTAAAACGAGCAAAACGAGTAAAACGAGTAAAACGAGTAAAACGAGTAAAACGAGTAAAACGAGTAAAACGAGTTTAACGAGTAAAACTAGTAAAACGAGTAAAACGAGTTGAACGAGTAAAACGAGTACAACGGGTGAAACGAGTACAACGAGTGAAACGAGTAAAACGAGTGAAACGAGTAAAACGAGTATAACGAGTAAAACCAGTAAAACGAGTAAAACGAGTAAAACGAGTAAAACGAGTAAAACTAGTAAAACGAGTAAAACTAGTAAAACGAGTTAAACGAGTAAAACGAGTAAATCGAGTAAAACGAGAAAAAGGAGTAAAACGAGTAAAACTAGTGAAAAGAGTAAAACTAGTGAAAAGAGTAAAACGAGTGAGACGAGTAAAACGAGGAAAGCGAGTAAAACGAGTAAAGCGAGTAAAACGAGTAAAACGAGCAAAACGAGTAAAACGAGCAAAACGAGTAAAACGAGCAAAACGAGTAAAACGAGCAAAACGAGTAAAACGAGTAAAACGAGCAAAACGAGTAAAACGAGCAAAACGAGTAAAACGAGCAAAACGAGTAAAACGAGGAAAACGAGTAAAAGGAGTAAAACGAGTAAAACTAGTGAAAAGAGTAAAACGAGTGAAACGAGTAAAACGAGTGAAACGAGTAGAACGAGTGAAACGAGTGAAACGAGTGAAACGAGTAAAACGAGCGAAACGAGTAAAACGAGCTAAACGAGTAAAACGAGTAAAGCGAGTAAAACGAGTAAAGCGAGTAAAGCGAGTAAAACGAGCGAAACGAGTAAAACGAGCTAAACGAGTAAAACGAGTAAAGCGAGTAAAACGAGTAAAGCGAGTAAAAGGAGTAAAACGAGTAAAACTAGTGAAAAGAGTAAAACGAGTGAAACGAGTAAAACGAGTGAAACGAGTAGAACGAGTGAAACGAGTGAAACGAGTGAAACGAGTAAAACGAGCGAAACGAGTAAAACGAGCTAAACGAGTAAAACGAGTAAAACGAGTAAAACGAGTAAAACGAGTAAAACGAGTAAAACGAGTAAAACGAGTAAAACGAGTAAAACGAGTAAAACGAGTAAAACGAGTAAAACGAGTAAAACGAGTAAAACGAGTAGAACGAGTAGAACGAGTGAAACGAGCAAAACTAGTAAAACGAGTAAAACGAGCAAAACGAGCAAAACGAGCAAAACGAGTAAAACGAGCAAAACGAGTAAAACGAGTAAAACGAGTAAAACGAGTAAAACGAGTAAAACGAGTAAAACGAGTAAAACGAGTAAAACGAGTTAAACGAGTAAAACTAGTAAAACGAGTAAAACGAGTTGAACGAGTAAAACGAGTACAACGAGTGAAACGAGTAAAACGAGTGAAACGAGTAAAACGAGTATAACGAGTAAAACCAGTAAAACGAGTAAAACGAGTAAAACGAGTAAAACGAGTAAAACTAGTAAAACGAGTAAAACTAGTAAAACGAGTTAAACGA